>NC_051056.1:10171075-10473075 GCF_904848185.1 Acanthopagrus latus
GGCCATCATTATCAGTCATGTTTCAGAGTGACTGATTCTTTTTAACTTCCTTGAAACTTGGCTCCCTCCCCGCTGTTGTTTGGAATAAATAGTGCGCTGACATTTGCAAATGCAGCTTTTGAGGATTAATGGTGGGGTTTTTTTTGTTTGTTTTTTTTTTCTCAGAAATGAATATGCAGTGTGCATTCTTGTAAATCGGATGAGAGGAGCCATTCCTGTCCACAGTTGTGTACAGCACAGCGACCACACTGAAGCTGTACACGCTCATGAAGTCAAAAGGGAAAAAAAAAGTCTTTTCAGGTAAGACTGAATGCAAAACAATTCTCATCTTGCTTTATTTGGCGTCCCTGTTTATTTCTACTTTGTCTTCTTATGCATCAGGGGAGGCTGGTCCATGGAGGCAGAGGAGGTCGTTCCCCCTCTGTTTATGGGCGGCAAGAGAGAAATCAAAAAAGTTATGTAGCCATTTTAACCCAAACCAAAGTGTTTTCCTAAACCTAACCAACCTGATGCATTATGGTTACTGGTAAGAGGATGTGTTTACAGGGGTGACATTTTACTTACATTTACTCCAAAACCTCATTGTACACTACCTGTAAATGACAGCCAGACTCAGTTAACTAGCAGGTGATCATAGTGGAATATCTAGTAGCTGGTGAGCTAGATACTGTGTTTCCAAAAGGAGTGAATAGAGAAAGAAAATAAAATAGAAAATAAGCTGATAGAGACTAACATTCATCAGAAACATGACTCCAAATGAATGATAATGTTGCTCTGTACCTGCCAGATGTGTAAACACGCGACTGTTTGCCTACAAGTTCACCATATCAACCTACAGGAATGGTCAGCATATACAGTGACCGTATGATGCGACGCTGCAGTGGCACTCATGCAAGCGGGAAAGCAAACTGGTTCTTAAAAGGTTCATCACGCTTACAACATAATGTTCTGTTGACATCGCACCAGCGTTCTCACGACAGTTTTAATGTCTATATGTGTAGACTGTGTCACAGACATGAAGAGAACACACACGGCGGATGATTTCTTTTCCTTGTGCACTATTTTTTTTTTATCTATCCCATCCTATCTGCTGTATTTAATGAGTTGGGAGGGTGTAAACATGTTGGAAGGTTTTTTATTTATTTATTTATTTATTTTTCATTTTATTTATTTGCCGATTAAAGGGGTAAGGTAAGACAGAGAAGGGTACCAGGGCAAAGAAACAGACCATACAGTCAGAAAGAGAGAGGTGTGTGTGTGTGTGTGTGTGTGTGTGTGTGTGTGCCGTGCAAACAAACGGACTCTCTGGTCCGTCTGCAGTCAGGTCATACTGTTTGTTTCTGTGTCGGTGCTTCTGTATGAGCATGTGCACACACACACACTCACACGTGTCAGTGTACTTATGTCTTTGTTCTGCTCTTGTGTGTGTGTGTGTGTAACTGTGCATGATCCATGTTAGCTGTCTTCCCTGGCTATAATGGGCCAAGCTGGCAAACTGCTGGCAGCCTGACGTCTGACAGAAAACAATGCATATTCATCTCTCTCCCTCTCACACACACACACACACACACACACACACACAAACCGAGTGGCTCCCTGTGGTTCTGCTGCCACCGAGCCGTATGGACGATTAGTCAAGGCCACAGCCTTCACCTTTAAAGTGTTCTTTCTTTTACTTTGCCCTCCTTTCCAAAGTTTCCTTCTCTTCATCCTCTCTTTTTTCCTTATTTCCAACCTTGCACATGAGCTGGTTTGTATCTTACGTTCTCCCATCTCTCTCTCTCTTAACTTCCTCATCACTTTTAGTCATACATTTATTCACATCCCATCCACTGTTCAGACGCCCAGTTTTCTCCATCCTGTTGGTGTCCTGTTGTCTCCAGAGAGCCTCTTATGTTCTTTCTGTCCTTGTTTTCTTTTTTTTTTCCTTTGTTAAACTGTTTGAATGAGATTAGTTTTTTCAGGACAATCATTAAATAATTGTACTTGGCATTGTGCAGAAGGCAGGAAAAAAAAAAAGGCTGAAAATGCCTCTGGTCCAGAGTCAAAGAGTCGTGAGATGGCAGATTTGGAAATTACAGGCATGCTTCAGTAATGATTACTTCAGCTCGCCTCTGTAAAACTCATTTGGACTCGTGTCTGAACAAAGTCATCCCCGTTCTTTGATCCCCATTTATTTCATCTGCCTTCACAACTTCGCCTCCCCTTTGCATCACACACCTGAACGTTAAAACTGTTTGACAACCCAAAAGTATAAACTCAATACTACCTGAGGCTGCCTGAGTAACTGGACTTCCAATCCAATCGGTTTTATGCAAATGGTGATGATAAGGTTTCCTCTGTGCTGTGAAATAAGTTTCAGTGCTCGCTCGGGGTGCAAACAAAGTTGCGGCTAAGGAAATGATTAGCTTTCGAGACGCATCTGACATGATCAGTCTGACAAATCATTCATTTTCATCGCACCTGAACTAGACAATGAGTTTGATATATTTGTAAGTTATCTGACAGGTTCCTTGGTGACGATGTCATAATGTCTTCATTTTCAGGATTTGAAGGGAAATGCCTCACTTACACTGTAAGACCAATCATGACAGAATAATGGATTGTGTTACCGTAGTTTTATCTATTGTTTCCGCTGGTTAAAATAATGTGGTGGGGTCGGCGTTAAAAAACACTAAAAAACATTAAACATGCTGGTGTATAAACAAATGATGAATAATTAAACAGTAATGCTAAGGTGTAATATTATAATTTAGTACATGGCTCTTCTTAATGCTGTGGAATGCTCCATTCACTTGAATAGATCTCCCAAGATTTGGCAGTCATTTATTTTCAAATAATTGGACCGTTGTAAAGGAAAGTGGCCTCTTTGCCTCTAATTCATGTATTTCGTATGACTCCACGCTCTGCAATCGTTGCTCTGCAAGTAGTCTGGTCACTTATCACCCCAGCGTATTCAGTCGCTAAGTAACATCAGCTGATCTGTAGTCTACTTCGTATCGGAAGAAATGTATTCCTAGGCCACTAGTATGGATAAGTTTCACATTAACTTTAATATTTTTGGAAAATACAGTGATTTCAACTCTTGGCAAAAGGCTGAGTTTCTGTCACCAGTCAAGAAAAGTATGCCTGTAATGACTGTAATATGCAGGATAATTAGTCCCTTCAGGTTCGTCCTGTCGGAACTTATTTTCCCGATAATGACTGGCATTCTATACATTATCTCTTACATAGTTATAACTGACTGATTCAAAGTTCCACCCCGCCTAGTTACTGTTGCTAGGTAGGATGAGCTTGACAGTTTCTGGGAGTCAGGCGATATAGCTTCAAGAAGCTGACAACACTGAGGCGAAGTCATTCCAGTCTCGATGAAAATGTGAGAAGCCTTGATCTTTCCTGGCAAACCATAATTCATGTCACCTTAACAATAGTTAAGCTACCAACTTTACTTTAACCTCAGAACGTAAATAAGGAGGACGTAAACCTGGCCGACACTGGTGATCTGACCTTTGACTAACTCCTCTCGATGTAATGTTAGCTAACATGTTTGCTAACATTTTGCTAACATTAGATTCAGCATTAGTTTTATGATCGCAGCAAACTGACACAAATTGAATGGAATGTACAGCATTTGTCATCGGGTTTGCTCTGTGCACCAGATGGATAAAGATGGATCAACTTTGGACAAGGGTTACCTAAGCTTGTTCAAAGGTAGCACTACAATGTAAAGTCACATCATATAGATGCCATGATCTTAACTGACCAAATCCCCATGAGGTTGCGGTAAAACAACTGTAACATTTAAAGACATAGTGTAAAAGACAGCATTCTGACCTCTCTTACGTTTCTACTTCACTTATTTTATGTACTGTGTTTGTTTTGCCAGCATCTTTGACATCTATGCAGTGGCACATCTCAGGCTAACCGCTACTTTGAGACTCAAGCACATTTTCATTGCCATTTTCTTTATTTTGTGCCTACCCAGGTTGATTGGGTCTGCAGCCCAACGTCAGCGAAAACTCTGTCATTAACGAGAATCAGACATTTATTTTAGATGAATTAGATGCATGCACATCTTTTGTGAAACAGGGTAATTAAATTAAGCAATACATGGTGTGGGGGTTTTCTACCCGGAAGTTATTGAAAACAGTAAACAGACGGTAAAAGCCCAATGACAGATCACCATTTTTAGACTGGAGTGACCTGGCCTCAATCCCTGTTGTTTTGCCATGTTCCTATGACTTAACATCTTGAATATATTATCCCATCGCACACTGTCGACTGTCGTCCTTGCTGGCAGCTTCTTGGAGCTACATTGCCTGACTCCCATAAACTATCAAACAGATTAACAGCACCAGCATCGCCATGTTTCTTGTCATTAATCTTTTTCTAACCGAGCAACAGCAACTAAGGAGTTCAGGACTTTGGACTGTTCAACTGAATTTCCTGAGATCATTTAATGTGTTATATGTTAATCTAGATCTGAGCCTTCGATGGGTTTGGAGTTTCTTGTTTTGATCTCTCTCAGGGAATCAGCAATGTTTCATCTTTGGCGTGTTGCTAATATCACAGCTGGCTTTGAGCTGCAGCGTTTAATGATCTCGAGGTGTGACAGAAAGCCGCAGATGACAGAAGTCTTACCTCAGTGTAAGCTGTTTCTTTCACGTCCCTCGGCTCCAGCGATGCTGTAACCTGGCCGACCCTGCAAAAGGCAAACAGAGAATTTCCCCTTTGGACAGCCTCTCACACATGTCACAACACACTGTAATAGAAACTTCCTCTTTACGTGGAGAAAATATGTCTCTGAAAAAACAGTTAGCCCTGTGTTCTCCTCCTGAGCTGTCTCTTCTCCTCCTGTCCTTTAGATTTTCATCTTCTCTTCCTCTGACTGTTCTTCCTTTTCTTCCCCTGCTCCTCTGCTCTCCTTTGTTCTCGTCCTCGTCCTGTCACTTGTCAAAACCTTTTTTTTTTTTTCTCCTTTTCTCGTTTGCCTCTGCTCTTTTTTACTCTGTTCACTTCTCCTCTCCCTTGGCCTCATTCCAAACCTCTCCTTAGAGTTTGATTTTGTTTCTCACCCACTCACTGACTCTTTCAGTTTCAGTTGTTTTACTGCCTCAAAGTATTTGTAGTGATTTAACGGCAAAGCACATCTTTTTTTTTTTTTTTTTTTTTTTTTTACTCTTGTTGCTTCCGAGCCATTGCATCGTCACTGGCTCTTTCCTCCATGTCTGTTTGTATATGTTATCCTCTTTAACCTTGTTCCATTCTGTCTTTCCCTCCGACACGTGTCCTGACACATTAGAGCGAAGCCTTATTTCTACAACAGTTGTCACACTGAGTGGTCTGGAAGTTTTCAAAGCCTCCAGCAGCTCTGCTTTTACTTCCTGCACATTTTCCTTTCAGATGACATTGACCAAACTGCTGAGGTTGACTTTTTTATGTTCACTGGGAGCACTTGTTGTGTTTCTAAGAACTGACAAAGAATCCTGTGAAAGCAGCACAGGAACAGCACAACCACTCAATTTGATGGTTGTCTTGAGAAAATGCCGATACGGGTTGTTTTTGTAGGCCACCATATCTTGTTTGAGATGTGGCAGATTTCACACTCTGTGTTTTATGTTTTTTATCATCATATTAACAACTACAAACCAACTACCAAACACAAATTCAAAATCAAAATAAACAAAACAAAAAGACAGCAACCACAGAAAACCAGACTAGAGATAAGTGCAAGTGCAATGAAACATAAAGCAAAGAATGGTCTATCTGGATATCACATAGCAAGGACTTCCACTCACACCCAGAATAATTAAAATGAATAATTTAAACATATATATTTTAAATATAGTTTAAAACCAAGGATGAATGTCTCCTACAAACAAGTATATTGTGTCTGATGTGTTTACACAGTTATACATTTATACCCAAAAACTGCTCGGTACAACCACAGTCAGATCAGTTGGCCCGGGAGCAGTCTGGGTTCAGGAGCCACCCCAGCGATGGTAACGAGGGAGGGGCACCATCCAGGTCTATCTTGCTGGAGGACTAGAAATAGCAACCATTCAGTCACAATAATACAAATGGCATGTCCTGATTTTTATGTAGATCGGCATCAAACTGCACTCACTTGCAGATACCAGCCCCATTAAGATCCCTTGAGAAATTAAAACAGTGAAAAACAAAAGTGGAAGCATTTTCTTTGACAAGTTAGCTGCCATCTGAGATCGCTTCAATGTTATCATCCAACATGTTCTGCAGAGTATCAAACTACTCATGAATTGCAAAGGAAAAAAAGAGTCAAACTGCTGCTAATCGACTCATCGTCACCAACATTGTCACAGTTCAATAAGACTGACGCATGATGGATGTTAGAAAACAGCTCCGGAAAACTCAATCCTACTCATTCCCACTCACCCGTGTGCTGTGATATGGGTTTTTCAACTGGCACTTCCGGCCACCCCCAAGTCAAACCATGCCGTGCTCATTTGCCATTCTATGATGAGTTTTACCGCCCCGAGCAGAGTTGAGCTGCGCCCAAGAACGACTGTCTCCATAGTTGGACCACAGCCTGAAGTGAAACAGCCTCCTTCTCCCTCAAGCAAGCCTGCGTTGTCGTACTAAACTCATGTCCATGCAAGAAACCAGAGAGAAAGTCATTTTTTTAAAGGTCAAGGAGAGTGTATGAAGATGTAGGATGCTGAAAAAAAGACGACTATCTCCAAAGCTGGGACAAAACACAACAAGGCCAGACAGTGTACAGGTGTACTTAGGGGTCATCAGACTACCCATCTATCTATCTATCTATCTATCTATCTATCTATCTATCTATCTATCTATCTATCTATCTATCTATCTGACAGTCCAACCTCTTTAATTGATTCCGTCTTTTCAGCCATCCGTCTTATTTTAATTAATGAATAAGCCAGTCAGTTCAGAGCTGTCAGAGTGTGTGTTTGCTCTCATCAAGTTTCTTCCCCCCTGCGCTCCAGTTTCCCAGCGTGGCCTTACAGTAGGGACAACCAAGCCCCATCAATATTTAAAACGCATTCTAATTAAGCTCCGGCTGCACCCTTGGCGCCCGAGACGAGCAGGGGGGTGAAATTAAAGGCGCCCCTCACCCTCCACTGCCTCCGCGTCCCCATTGACTGTTCATCAACCTGGAAAACAACAACAGTAACAAATTGCGGCTCACTCGCCACATCTGCTTTGAGTGGGGGGTGGGGGTCGAAGTGTGTGTGGGAGGCAGGGGGGGTTTGGACGCTGCAGAGTGAGAGATAGCTCATGTAATGGAGGGTTAAATATGCATGGCCTCCTTGATCCTCCTGTACAATGTGGCTGTGCTGATGGATGACTGATGTATACGGCTTAAGTTGGCCTGGGACAGAGAGGGAGAAAGAGAGAGAGACTGTCTTTGTGCGTTGGTGTGTGTGTGTGTGTGTGTGTGCATGTGTGTGATGATAGCACATAGTACATCTGATTTGAGTCGACTCCATCAGCGAGAGAGAGAAAGAGTGGAAGCTTCGAACAGACAAGAAGACATTTACCCAAAGAAAATTCTGTTTTGTCAGATGGCAGGAATTTTCACCCAAGCGTGTGTGTGTGTGTGTGTGTGTGTGTGTGTGTGTGTGCAATACAAAAAAAGCATCTTGTGAACGCGTGATGCCAAACTTGTGTGCTTCTGTCGTTATGACATCATGCCCACCACGTTCCTGTGACCAGTGTCGTTTCATCGGTTTTCTTCAACACCAAACAGTGATGGATGACTTGAACAAAGGAGCTGTCAACACGTCACTTAGAAATGCATTGTTTTTTAACCGGACAGCTTCGACATGTATTATACTTTAATGGACCGGCTTAGAAATCAGTTTTGTTTTCACAAACAAACCCGTGTTCAAGCATGAAGTAGGTATAGTGGACACCAGATTGTTTTCTTAGAAATGCAGCCCCCCCTCCCCGTTGAAGGTTAGAATCTTCCCTTTGCCTGATGACAAAAAACATGAGTGGAGCTCTGCTGGGAATCATAAGAGGTCACTGGAGACCATAGGTATGCATCTTAAGTATCTTACATCACTAGATGAACTGAGCATTGACTTCTGGTTTCATTTGCTGTCCTGAATGAAAGTCCTGTGCTTGATTAACCCAACCATCCTTCCCCGACCTCCGCCCTATACAGACTTTCCATCCTTCATAGTACTTCTACTCAGTTCCTCCTTTGAAGCTGTAACAATTAATACAGCCACTAGAGGTCACCGCCTTACAACAAGCATAAATATGAGTTAGTAATAAGCAGCTTTCACTGGTTGCTTTTCTGAGGACAGGCTCAAAATACTCTGCATGTGGGTGCTTTCAGTGCATGGTGAGTGTAAATAAAATCAAACCATTTCTAGATATAACAAAAAAAGACAAAAAAGAAAAAAAAAATAGAAGAAAAGCACCTGCCAAGCATGCATCTATTCATGAACATGAGGTTAGCTATCTAAGCCCGCTAGCATTCTTCCTCAGCCGAGGGGGGACACCTTTAACATTTAACTGTCACGACCATGACCCTCTCATCCTGTCTGCCTGGTGATGCAATAGGTGGTTGGTTCCTACATGAAACTGGAAATAGAACATTGTTGTTTGAGATATAATATGTCACAACAACACAGCAAGACCTTTTCACATAGAGCAAAACTGTACCATACACTCTCACCTGGCCCACATGCAGCTTGGAATGATACAGCCTGCTTGTGGCTTGGATCTGGCAAAACAGGAGCGGACCGGCCAAGTGCCATCACTCCACGCAGAATGTGGGCCAGACCTGGGCCACAATAATTGTGGTATCTGAGTTGTAATATGACTGTTCATTCGCCCCAAACAGCCAGATTACTGTACATTAGTTGTATAAGAGCAATAGTGCACACCAAGATTGTGTGTGTGTTCTTTTTACCCTCATCTTGCTGTAACTTTATGTACGTGAAGTTAAGTATTTTTCCCCTCCAGATCCAGACAGCAGTCAACTGTGCAGTACATAACAGAATGGGGGCCAGAAAATTAAAAAGTAATCTCTGAGCTCTCCTCCCATAACTCCAGATCAGACTATAATACAGTGGGTGTTTATTCCTCCAGAAAGTCTGGCTCTTCACTTTAAAACAGCCAAAAAAAACCCAGCAAACCAAATAATGTGTGCCTCACAGCAGCACAATCTCTCTTGGTTCAATGTAATGAAGCGCAAGTGTATTAGATATAGTTTTGTCATCACTACACAGTGTTTTTATCATCGCACAATAAATCTGTAATCTAATCTATCTGTCTTGAGTCGTTGGGTGATGTTATCGAAGACCTGTAATTTCTATCCAGCCCATATACCATTATCGCAGCATAGATGCAGTAGTGGTATATGGGATGGTTAGAGATCACAGGTCTTTGATGGAATGCACAGCTTTGTTTCCATGTCACATAACGGTAGGATGTGGATGGATGTTCAGCATACGTATGGCTGTGGGGTTAAAATAATCTAAGTACAAGTTTTACATTTTTAATTTATCATATCCCTTCATTGTAAACATGTACATTTGTTCCGCCAATTTTAGCATGGACGTAATGCATCTGAACAACCACTTAAACATCTGCTGCATGATGACGCTCCAGTAAAACAGTCTGATTTTGAAGAGCAAAGAATTTCTCATTGTCTCACTCTTGTTTCAACATTCCAGAGTCAATGATCATGATGCCAATTTCTTGTTAGCAAAATCATCTCACAAAACACTGATGCGTTTTCTAATGAGTCAAAAGTGTGCGTGTCCCAGCATTTATTTCCATTCCTACACCGCTACAGTCTTTGTATAATGAGCAGAGTAGAGCTATTGCCGCGCTTTTATGTTAATCTATCCTTTCTCTTCTTGGATTTCCATCAGCTTTAGTTCCCTCTCTATATTCAGCTAACTTTACTTTTCCTTTTTAGAGATTCTTTTCATTGCGTTTTGCCTAAATCTCCATCTGATAAAACACAATTTTGTTCACCTGCTCGCTCACTTGTATTTGCTGCTTTGATCCCACCTATTGCGTTATATAGGGTGCGTGGCCATATGGCTGTCGGTGCGTGTGTTCATGAGTGTGATCCCATCGCCGCCGCGTTAAGTTAAAAAGACTAGTCTTCAAAGCTTTGTCAGTTAACAAGATGTATGGGAGTTCACACCGAGGGAAGTGTCTTGAAAGACGCTTTATTTCCACCTCATTACACACACATTTGCTCTATATCCCCCCACTCACACACACACGCACACACACACACACACACTGTCACAATCACAGGGATCATGAAAGACATCTCTTCCCACACACACACGTATGCACACGCAACACAGGGAGACACTAATAAGGGTGTGATTGAAGTGCTGATGCTTTAGAAAAGGGGTGAGCCCCGTGTTTTGAACCCGTTAGGGACTCGATCCATCAACTGATGCGGTGACAGGTTCGTAACACATGCCGAGATGAAGGAGTGCGAGCGTTCGTGTGTGTCTGTGCTTTGTAGTTACAGTGGGTGTCCTGCATCACTTAATGCGAATCACATGTGAGGGTGGCCACCCCGAGGGGAGTGTGTTTAGGAGCAGATGCAAATATGCCATCCAAGTTTTGCATCCTGCATGTTTACTGTATAATACACAGATGTATTCTTCCAGTGAGGTCTCAATTCATCTTTATTAGATTACTCAATTCAGTTATTCACAGCTGTGTACATACACAAGTGTGGACTGTATTGGATTTGTGTCTCTGACTGACGTCTCCTCTCATCTCCACTGTAGAACTGCGTATATTAAGTGTCAGGGGAGTAAATACGGTTTATTTGCTGGAATTGCTGCACCGCAACGCAACAGATAACACGGCTAATGGTGGAAGATGACATCCTGTGTAAAAATCAATGTGCAGCCCAGTCCGACTGCCTGCACGCAAACTGCTAATTGATTCGTCTCTTCGCCTGTGAAAACTGAGGGCAGAATTGTTTCAGTGGTTTGATCATCGGCTCTTGAGCGTTCCCGGTGCCATTCGACTGATTCATGACTCTGGAGATAGGTCCATAACTTGAGTTCTCCTCAGTGGGCTGCGTTGTGCATTCGAAACTTGCACATGTTTGTGAATGTGTTTTGTTTTTTGTGTTTTTTCACAATGCAACAAATTCTTCTTTCCTTGCTACAGAACATCATTTGGGGTCAGTTTTTCTTTTTTTTTTTCTTTTTTTTTGCAATATATTTTTACCTTTAGTCATAACCCATTTAGAGTTCCAAAAGGGGAGTGTCTTCAGTAAATATGAAAACTAGAATGGCACTCAGCAGAGCGCATACCTCCACCTAGCTCCAACATGGCCTTTAATTCATTCAAGTCTAATGACCATACCTTTCCAAAAACCCATTATCTCAGCTGCACATTGGTGGTAGTTTCTGGTTGAGCAATATCATGTCACTTTATCATGCATCAAAGGTTAATGGGGTCTGAGACCCTTTCTCCAAGTGCTGTGGAAATCTGCTCAGTAGTTTTCGTGTAATCCTGCTGACAAGCCAACAAACCCACCAACAAACAAACAAATGCACGTGGGTGAAAAAATAACTTGGCAGAGGTGAGAAGTGTCTCCTCTGTACTCTACAGGTCTATGGTATTGTGTTGCTCTCATGCATATTCACACCTGTCCAATACTTCATCATGACACTGGTGATTAAAAAAAAACAAGATCCTGTTTTCTAGTGTTATCCAAACCAGATGTTACTGAAGTGGGTGTTGTGGCACCCTGAGATGGATCAAGGGTTCTACAGGATACAGGTCTACTTTGACATTCAAATCACTCAGAGAACCAGTTCACAGGGTGAAATACAAAGACGTTGTTCCAGATGGAATTCAGATTACAAGAGAGCCAGCCAGTCCACTGAAAATAAGGCAGGTATTTGCAGCTTTAATAATTAAGGGGCGAAAATTGATCCCCATGCGCACGCCGGACAGGATTGAAATCACTGAACGGTGGAGGTTATGTGGAAATCACCACACCGCCACGAGAAAAAAACAATCCAGTCCCAATGGAGCTTGATTCAAATTTTTTGATTCAACATTACCCTGGTGATCAACAGGTCACAGTCCACCTGGCTCCACCCTGGCTCTATTTTTCCTTTCAAAAACAGGCACAGATGGTTTGTTAATGCCGGGGGTATACAGATACAGTCTTAAGCCTCCTGAAGCTCTTGCAGACTCACTGGGGCTGCCTTGATAATAAAAACACATTTGATATTTATGCTTTGAAATCTGAATTGTTTTTGTTCCTCACGACAGCAAGTTGTTGAAGCACGCTAATCTCTATGTTGTTTATGTCTGCCTACCCATGACATGACGTGCAAGGGATCAGGTGTGAGCCCAGCTTCAGCCTGTAGAGCCATGAAGCCAGGGCACTGAAGCCACGCCGTCACTGCTGCATGGGCATCTGCATTATACTCAAAATCTATAAATATTGCGTGTGCGAATGAGGCGAACAGTTTCCTGTATGCAAATACGGACCGTCAGAGATTCCTTACGTAATAGGTAAATGACTGAAACTCAAAAATGTTGAACATTTTGATTAGAGGTCTTGGCTGGTCATCATGATACTCACATGTTTGTTTTCCAGACAGCCATACGAGGGAAACAAATGCCAACACGGTGCACATCTGTCACCTGTGTCAAACTGATTAATTTGGCTGACTCTTACATTGGAGAGTCAATGGACGTGACCCACTATCTATTCAACAGATGTGTTTTCATCACATTTATTAGATGAAAAATCTAAGGCGTGATGTAGCGGAGATACCCTCCAAGTGGTTGGTCCTGCCGAAAATTAAGAACTTCCACAAAGCCTTCCCTCACAGGCAGGAGTCACGATTGGTTTTTCATTACATATTTTTTGTTGCTCAATCTGCTAATGCCCACATGCTGCTCTTAAGGCGCCTCTTGCGATTAAAACTTGGATGGAGGCTCGCTGCTGCAGCTCTCCCGCCGCTCGTTTCCCCGTCTCTCCACTCCAACTGTCATAATAACCAACATAAAATCTACTCGAGTAGGTGGAATGGCACTTTTTGCTTAGAAGAAACAAAGCGTCGTGACAGATTTATGTTTTATGGGCTGCACTGGGAGATAATAGCACAGTTTGTATGAGCCCACATCATTAATACTCAATTATAGATTTTTATGAAGTAGACTCCACTTCTTTGGTGCCAGCAGACAGGTGACGCCAACAAGGCAGCGAAAGACACTCAGCGACTGGAACCATTCCAAAATGCTGCTCCTTACCTGGAATGAATGGAACATGTGTCCCCTGATGAAGTGTTAATGTCTTGTGAACTCGACTTGACTGTGGACAGGAGCCTAGTAGTTTAGGCAGTATAATGTTACTATGGTGCGAATGAATCAAAATGTAAACCAACATAGACTAAAAAAAAAAAAAAGGGTTCAGATGTATCTGACTCCAAGGCAACACTAGATGATCTAAAGTGTAATATGGCATCTAGGGCCAGAGATCAAGACAAAAAGAGTGAAATGTGTTGCAATGTGTTAATAATTTTAGCACATTTTTGAATGTTTTAAACAAAAAATTATAACATATTGCACCTTAATCACCTACTGGTCATGTGTTGTCATGTGGACTGATAAAAAGCTTTAACAATTGATAATACATGAAGCTCTTTTTTTTTTTTTTTTTTTTTTTTCTGAAATGTATAGTGTAATTGACATTTTTAAAGAGTGGCATTTCTGAGAAGCCTGACTCAGACATGTGATAAATATGCACTCGGGTAAACCCTGTGCATAAAGCAACTGATAATAACAGGCTCAAATTCATAGGGGTTAACTTTTCATGTGTGGTTTAATAACTCACCAGAGAGCACAGCAGTGTCTCAAGAATTATTTCTTTGTCCCCAACGGTGATGACAGACTGAGCCCAAAGTCAAAACCTCATTTTTTTAAGGTTCCGCTGAGATGCAGCTGTATTTATAACACTTCTCAGTAAAAAGCCACTGAACTACCGGATTCCCCCTGCAGTGTCCATATTGGGTAATTGTCTAATTAACAGCCAACTAACGTCATCTCACATTTCCTCTCTCTCTCTCTCTGGACTTTTACATACACACACACGCACACGCACACACACAACATATTAGGGGCTATTAAGGGTTTCTGCAAGGTAAAAACCATTCTCTACTAAACGAATTGAAACGTGTGAACTTGAGGTAAAAGGGGAAAGGCATTCAGTGGTCTTGAAGCAGAAATAAATTATTGTTATTGCTATGACAGAAAAAAAGGGGGCGGAGAGACAGGTTCCATTAAAATTCAGAGCTATCTGTACACTTGGGGAATGGCTGCAGACAGAGCTGTCCAGCGTCCTCCATTCCAGCCATGGTGGAGCTGTCAAAGCAATTGAGTTTGTGGATATGGAAGGAAGGAGAGAACAGTTTACGAGGTACACGCAGATCTGCTGGAGTGACGAGTCTCAGACGAGCGTATGAGACAAACCTGCGAGAAAAATCTCCAGGCGCCAGGTTTTCACATTCATAACAAGGTGACAGCTCATGGACACTCACCGAGAGATATTCACAATCTCAACCAAAAAAGGTACTTCCCAGAGGTCAGACAATAGAGTGAGGGCTAACAACAGTGAACCAATGTACATTTTTGACTTTCACATTCAATTTATTTGGTTTGTCTTTCATTTATCTCCCGGAGTGAGGTGCAAAAGAAAATGTCAAGGCATCAACCAAAGTCATTATATGTTAATCTTTGGACACAACAGATACAGTATCTGTAGGCTACTAGTTTTTTGTTATTTTTGCATTTGTTACCCCAACACCTATTAACCAGTAACTAACCAGTTTCAAACAATGAAAATGCAAAATGGTGCTGTCCTTTTAATCCCGTGCTCAGTGACTCAATGAGTTCTGGTGCAACGAGTCAGCTTCTTAGCAAGGCTGTTTTGGAGATGTGCCAGATGGAGATGCTCTAAATATCACCTGGCTGTACGCGGTACATCTCAACCTCCCCAGATCTCACAAATGTTAGTGAGTAGAATGTTATCTTAACAGGTTTAGGACAAATTACTTCCACTCTCATTCCCAGTACAAATGGTGATGTTTCGTCATGTCCCTTGGCGTCAGTGTGTCATACAGACCCACAGACATAGCGTCTGTATTAGATGTGCTGGCCTTTCAGCTAACTCCTATGTAAACCCATCTGAGTCAATATAACATACTCTGAACTACTGTGGTTGAAGTATACGCAGTGGCAGACAAATGTCAGAAGTATTTTCCTGACTTAAGCTTAAGGTCAAACAAACTGGAATGACCGTTACACATTGTCAACCATGTGTTAAGAAAGCTTTCTGGGAGGAAGGCTTTCCAGGTCGTGCACAGAAACTAAGTGCAGCCTACCTTGTGTGTCTAAATTAGATGCTGAGGAGTGTGACAAAGTGGTGTCTGCATCTGACAACCTGGGATAAGAATTTTGGCAGGTCACTTAAAACTGTATCACTTGTTACACATTGCTCGTTTATAGAATAATTATGTCACTAATTACTCAACCCAAAAGTGATCAGCAACAATGCTTATTAAATTCCTAAGACCAGTTGTAAAGTTCCATTAAAGGGGCTATTTTTAAGAAAAGCACAATGTGCTATCGCTAGTCATGCTATGCAGGGTCAAGGTGAATTCTGAACAAATGAGTCGTGAGTCTTTTGCGGAAGATGGTGAGTGATTCACCTGTCCAGACATTGGTTCTTTCCACCACTGCCAGAACAGAGAAGAGTTGTGACTTCGCTGAGCGACCTTTGTTTGGTCTCAGCAATGGCGCTACCAGCCGTCCAGCTGATGTAGTACAGCAAGGTGCTAGGGCTGGGGCGTGTGGTCTGAAAGGTGTTTGGAGGTAGGTGGGCGCAGTTCCATTGATGGCCTTCAAGACCAGTACCATTGTCTTAAATGGGACGCTGCAGCATTCTGGATGGTGGCCGACCTGTCCTACAATCCCAAAGCGTCAAGTGACAAGTTGGGAATGAGATCAAAATTGTCTATAGCTGCACCTTTAAACAAACAAGTTCCCCACTCCCAAATGTTGTACGCCTACATGTTGAGTATTCTACACATGAAACAAGACATTATTGTGTTCTAAGAAGCACCCCAACCCTAACCCAGCTGGTCGGCTCTGGGTGTATTTATTGATCGCTAGCTTAGCATTAGCCACAGTGACTGCTCTCAGCTTTAGAGACCTACTCACAGTGAAGGTTTTAATACCAAAATAAGAAAACCAAATAATTCCTTAAGGATTAGTAGTGTACGGGTGTATGGCCATCCTTGGTACGGGCGGAAATTCTTGAGTGGAAATAAAAACGAGAGTGCTAAAAACGGCTAGTATGTTCTTTCCTCTTCTTTCTTTCTTTCTTTCTTTCTTTCTTTCTTTCTTTCTTTCTTTCTTTCTTTTTGCTTTACTACCATCTCCTCTCCTCTCTCGTTATGGCCCCCTCAGAGAAGCAGACACACAAAATCATTCATGCACAGTGTTATGCCGTCCCCCCGCTGGCTAGAGACCTCCCTCCTCATTATTAAAGAGACACAGAGGAACTAAGATAAGGGGGTGGGGGGGCTGAGGGGTAAGGCGAGCACCCATACCTGTGTGTGTGTGTGTGTGCAGCCCATCACACTGAAAATAAAATGGTGTGTAAGGGTAAGAAGAGAGAGTGAGTAGGAGAGATGGAGGATTGTCATCTCCCCTGGATGCATCGCTCCCCAGACCCGGCCCATGCTCTAATCAGGCGCCTGGAACGACAGGAGGCTCAGGATCCACTGGGGTTAATGAATCATGAATACGATCATGGAATCTGATTCACACAGACAAAGGCGACATAGTAAAAAGGGCATTGTTTCTCCGCTTGTGATTGAAAAATGGATGAAAGCCTGTTGGTGCAGCTTTCCCATCACCTCGCCACTGCTGCTCTATGACTAACATGTCATCTCCTCTAGCAGGTGAAAACAAGTGTTCCCTGCAGTTTAATTTCTCATCTCCTGTGTGCTCCCCCTTAATGCCACAGTGCACTACACTATCAGGATGCTGTCCTCATGCTAAGCTTTCAGACACATTAGTGTACATGATGGTTTATTGATTTCCGATTGTCACGTGGGAAAAGCAGTTGCTTATCTGGTCTTTCTTTGATAAACTCTGGTCGACTCAGCTTGTACCTCCTGTGTGACCAGACAGATAAGTAATCAGTGTGTTAGCCAGGCATCGACAGTACAGGCCCCACTCTTAAGCCGGGGTTGGTAAGATTGTAGAAACAGCAAGATTTTGAATGTATCCAAATGAGTAAAAGCCCCACCTTCTCCTGTCAGGCCTCCTACAAGAACCATTCCATTTGGAAATGTGTCAGTGGCTACCTTGCCAAGTTCATCAAGCTCTCTTAGCTTTTTTAGTATGCTAAATACATAAACAAAACAACTATGTTTAATGTCACAATCATCTAAACACAAGCAAAATCATACTGAACACACCTTGTCAAAAAGAACCGCCAGGTTTGCTTGGCTCAGGGGCTGTGTGCTTTGTGTTAACGTTAATCACTGAAGGAGGCTGTTGCTACTAGTTCACTAATAGCGTTAGCAATATATTTGATTTTCAGCCACAAAGCGTCCTCGGAATCCATCCATCCATTTTCTTCTGTTTATTCTGGCCCAGCTCGCTGTTGTGGCAGGCTAAGCAAGGTAATACAGTCGTCCCTCTCCCCAGCAATGTTTTCCAGCTCCTGTTGAGGAAACCTGAGGCCTAAAAAATGTATATATAAACCTTCCAGTGTGTGTTGGGTTCTCCCACCAGTTGGACTAGCCTGGAAAACCTCCATGGGGAAGCACCCAGGAGGCATCCTGATCAGATGCCTCAACCAATGTCAGTTGGGTCTTTTCCACTTGAAGGAACAGTGGCTCTACTCTGGGCTCCCTACCCTGGGTGTCAGGGTGAGCAAAGTCACCATGGGGAGGAAACTCATTTCATCCACTTGCCACTCCACCGTGCCTGCTGAGCAGGACCTCAGAATTCTGCCTCTGCTTTCTGCAGATGGTTATGTTCTGCTGGCTTCATCAGACTGTGACCTTCAGCACATACTGAGGCAGTTTGCAGCGGAGTGTCAAGAGGCTAAGATGAGAATCAGCAACTCCAAATTTGAGGCCGTGGTTTTAATACTTCCTCAGTAGTCTACAGAAAAATATCATATATTATATAATCATCAGACTCATTAGCTGAAAGCAACACTTTGTTCACCAGCTAGTTGGTTACAGTTACTTTCTGTGTACTGAGTAGTAGGAGGTGTATTTAATGAAGTTATCCTGAGATTTACCCTGAGGACATTATTATACTGGAGGTTCATACCTTAGAAATGAACTCACTCACATATATTTTTTATTTATTTTCGTCTGGCTATTCAGTGTCTGACTCTCCTTAACTGTATCATGAGACATATATTCTGCACACAATATCAAGGCAATGCAATTTTGATATACTCACTTTTATGAAATATTTCCCCAGTGCATACATTGTTTTTTTGTTTTTTTGTTTTGTTTTTTTTTTATCTTTCTGATGTCATTTTCTTCAAATGTTTAATATGCTCACTATGAAAAATCAAAACCACAAACACTATGATCAAAACTACAAAATATGCAGCCATTAAATCTACAAAATACACTACAATCACACTATGCTATGCTTAAAACAATGTCTCAGCTCCATTGCTTTTTGTCAACTATCTTTCATCTTCACTCCCCTCCACCACTCACTGGCACCAGTGCACCACAATTTTCACCATACCTGATGTAATGACAACATCACACATGTACAACAGGATACAGTGGACGACAGAGGCCTCAGATACCTGCTGCAACAAAAAAGTATATGCATGAGCAGTTAAGGTTTTTATTTTAGATTGATTTGAACAGGTTGTTAACAACAATTCCCAAAAGCACCACCGTGTCTTAGTCGATTCTTTGTTCTGACTTTCTGACCCAATGGTGTCATCACACACATACAGTATGATTCAGCAGAAGACAAAAGCCTCTGCTTCCTGCTCCAAAAATAGTTAATGGTCTGGGTATTGGGATTTATTTTAGCTTGGTTAGTTAACATTACTCAACAAATCACATTGCTTCTTAAACTTTTTTCTGCACCACTCTGCAGAAAAACTTCAGCTTGAGCTCCTGCTGAAGCTCCAGTGGTTTATGCACCTCTTTAACATTTTGGCACTGTTGTCATTGTCTTTTTCCCTTGTAAATACCTGATGACAGATGCTGGCTGCTGGATTGACTAACAGTAAAAAAAAAAATGCAACCACAAAAGTCCTTGGGCCGTATTCCAAGAGAATCCTAAAAGCATACAATAGTACATTTTCATCTCAGTGTTTTTACTTCGGAGCTGGTAAAATATCCAAAAGCACTTAATCTTAGGAGTTAGAGTCACTCGTGATTCCCAGGCAGGCTAATTAAAGTGAATCAGTTAATTAAATCCCTGCAGCCATCTGAAGGCAGTTGGAAAGACGTGATAAATCTGCAGCCTCCACGTTAGAACGCTGCACAGCTCAGAGCCTCAACAAACAATGACCCACTGTGTTTAATGACATCAGGCAGCTGCAAACTAAGCACACAAACCTTTGGTCAGAAATAAATCTGCCAGTGTATGGTGACATAGAGAAACACTGGATATTACTATAATCACTTACTGGCCAATGAACCCCCCTTCAAGTTGCCAGCTTCCCATCCATCAGTAAAGGGGAAGGTGATAGCTGGAAACCTGAGACAGATAACAATGTGCGGCACTGGTGTTCAAGCCCACGAGCGGGGCGTTTTACTGTTTGCCAGATATGTCACTCAGATGAGGTGAAGCAGCAATATCAATTAGCTAACATGCTATTAAAGCATTTGCCAGTGAATAAGGCTAATGAGCCAAATTAATCTCGCTCGGAAAGCCAAGCTGCTCAGTTTCTATAGCATTTGAGTAATTGAAAATGTGAGGTCTGGTGATTTTGTGATTGTCTGAGGTGACTAAGGAAATGGCTGTTCATATTATAACCACAGTCACAATGAGACCCTAACCTGAATGAGGCAGTCATTTTAACCCAGACAAAAACATGATGATTCATTAAACCTAACCAAGTGGTTTTTTGTGCTTAAATCTGAATGAAACCCCATCCAAACTGTAACAGAGTGTTTTTAATGGACAGACAAACTGGTGTGCCGTGGACAGAGGCATCAGCTCAATAAATGCTTCTATGTCTTGGTCTGGGAAGCATGGACTAACTCTGCATTTCATTATCTGATCTGCTGTTTTATTCTCGCCTTGTAATTGCTGGAATTCCAGTGATTTTAAGTGTAATGCAAATCTACTACTCCCAGAATGTGTGCATAATCTGTAAAATATAGAATGCATTTTGTGGGTCTTAAAGGTTAAAGGTTTATGATAAATAGATACACTATAAAGCATATTTCCGCATTTTGATAAACAGGCTTATTCTCTTCCTTTCCACATTCATCAAATACAGCAGCTTGGTCAGAGGCCTTAAGCTTCAAGCCACGAGGTTCCATCTTCTCCTCTAGTTTCAGGTTTGGCTGTGAAGAGCTCTGCGGTTAAGTTAACAAGAAGACATAGTATGCAATGTTTGGTTAGACTTTTAAAAATCAAGCTTGCTGACAATAAGTTAACATATTATGGCATATGATATCTTTTGGACTGTTATTAATGTTGTCAAACTGTTGTAATTTGGTTAGGTTAGGGCACCAAAACTATGGTTAGGTTTAGGAAAAGATTTAAAATAACTACATTCAGTCTTGTTATATATGTATCGAAAGTAACATAATTCGAGTCATGTAGTGTAAGTACATCATGTAACTTGTGACGTAGTTTAAATTTGACTTTTTACAAATTTTAAAATATGCCTATAAACAGCTCACATATGAAGAGATCTTTGTTGAAATCCTAGCAAATGTCAAAGCAACAATTTGTTAGTCTTGCAAATCCATCTTACTAGACTTAAGACCAATCAGCAACCTACAGTAAGAGGCAACCAAATTGCCGGAATAAATGTTAGCTCAGTAAGTTTCTACACAATCACAAAACAGATTGGAATTTCCACAGGTTGACTGAAATAACGCACAGTTTGGTTGCCACAAGAACGGACTGAAATATCCCCCAGTGTCTTTAAAGTTATGCACTGGTGTGACTCAATCTGTGGCCGGCCATTTGGCAGCCTTGTTGGCTGTATTCCAGTCAGTACTGGGAGGACTGCTGTGTAATCTTGTGCAGACAATTGTCGTCTAGAGGTGGGATGGTAATAACTGTGGTTTCTAAAGCGGCATCTGGGTATTAGATATTTCATGAATGACCACTTGCAAAACAAATGGCAATCATCATCAGTTGTCCTTGGTGTTCAGTGTTGAACAAAAAGTGTCAGTAGACTAACAAAAAATAGGGAACGTGGTAATTCGTGTGTGCGCTAAACATCAGCAGGTTAGCATCACCATTACTGTGAACATTTTGCCATGGTAGCATTACAGTTTAGCTCAAAACCCCAGTATAAGTAAAGCAGCTAGCATAACTGTCCTTCAGAGGAACATCATCTCTTGCCTGAGGCCGAAGGAAATTTTGGGTATTGTTGAATACATTGTTGAACACGCACAAACCCCTGCACAAAGTGTTAAATATCTGGGTCATTTTACAAATTACGGCCAGTGTAGAAATAACCCTAACTCTAAAATCAGAGGTTGTGTGGCTTTTTGTCCATTCGAACCCAGTCAGTTTTACTTTGAGATTTACTTTTAATGAAAGGAAAATTCAATTATATTTATCCTTGTGCACTGGAGTGAACAAATAATGTAATTTAGTTGAATAAAGGCCACTGGTTGATTGTTACAAGCATCAGCAATCACCAATAAAAAAGCCCCTGACTCACAATTGTTGGCTCATTATGAATGTAATAGGCTGCACACAGTTCAGAATTCACTCTCTCATTTGAATGTCATTCTTGCTTATTTACCCATAAACCACTTGGTCTGACATTCTCATTTCCTCTGCCCTAACTGGTCCTAACTGTCTCAATGTAATAGACTATACTGACACGGCGCTCTTCATCTGTGTGTATACATAGTGTCTAAATCTCAGCCATGTGTGATAATATTTAGAGGAACACACAGTGTGAAGCGCCACGCTCCAGGAACAATCTGCTCTAATGATTTCTGATGTGATTGGATTTCTCTTCATGGCCACTGGGCTGTGTGTCCAATTCTGCCTGCCGCTGATTTGGTTTCCAGTGACGGCCCCTGTAACGATGCAAAGGTTGTGAAGTATTGTGGGTGGCAAATCCTGAGTACTGACCCTCAAACCCAATCCCTATCCTTTTTTTTCTGTATTCCTTTATTGCCTTTCCCATCATGCTCTTCTTTCCCTGTCAGGTCCACCGATTATGTCCCTTTCATATGTCATCTGTCCTGTCCTCTTCCATCATCCATTTCTGTTCTATTCTCTCTATATGTGGTTTTCGGTTTTCCTTTGATAGGGGTTTGTTGACCTGCCAATCTTTTTGTTCTTTACCACCATCTATATCAATCTATTATTATTTTTTGTCCTTCCATTAGTTTTCTTTTCCTACTCTTGCTTTGCCTTTTCATGGTTTCTTGGCATCTTTTGTTTTCAAGTCAGTTTAGTTTTTCCTTCTCTCACCTTTCCTTGTGATGTAGTAGTGGGTTTACTGTTTCTCTAAATTCTGGACTTGGCATTCAGTTCTGTGAAAAATATTGATCTGGGTCTTTTACTTTGAAGGGTAAAGGTTAACATTCACAGTTTAATATTTATTTTTTTCCTGATGCATTTTGAAATTAATCAATATGATATTTGGAATAAATTTCCTTTAATGTAGAATTTGTGCTTTATGATCTGGTGTTGCTGTCTATTCAGTGTTCCTTGTTTGTCCAGTTTGTGTGATGTTAACAGTGTAGAGTGAGTCCATACATAATTAATTTTTGTGTTGATGTTGTGTAGCTTGAAATGACTAGCTGCACTACTTTGACCATTTTGGCTACAAAGGAGAATTTTCTCATTGTTATTTTATCATGGACACAGACAGATAGCAGTTAAACACAACTTCAACAAGTTTTGCTCCCAACTATTTAAATACGGTGGTGTTTACCCCCCCTAACATCTGTTTTACACATTAAGGGCTCTGGGGTCAAGACATCAATAAAAGGTAATATGCAGCATCTGGTTAGAATTTCAAAATAAAGCTTGTTTAAAAAAACAAATCACATATTATGACATTGTGACTTTTGGACTGAAATTGGACTTTTGTCAAAGGGTTACAGTTTGGTTAGGTTTAGGCACAAACCTAAAAAGAAAGATCTTAATCATACTAGGTTAAGAATAACGAGATTCAGTCTTGTAACTTGCAAAATGAAAATATTCAATTACAGATGAATTACGTAATTTGTGTCATTAATTTACTTACGGAGCACAACTTAAATGGAAGTCACTCATGGATGCAAACATGATGTGATCCCTGGTCCTCAGAAGAAAGAAAAGTCCATTGCATGACCCAGGTACATTCATACATACTCCTGCATTTGAGTGGCACTGGAGAATTGATGCTGGAGGGGCGATGCTTTGTCTTTTGGAACACACAATTAGACCAACTATCACCTCACAATGTTGACGTCAGTACAAGTCATGGGCAGGTAATTATCTATTAGGGGGGCCCTCTTCCCTTCATGACAATTCCATTTGCACATGTTTTATTTGGCCTGTTATTACTTAGGTGTTAAGTATTGCTGTGGTCGTGCTGCGCTATGACCATGAGGCATGCCTGAAAATGAGAGCCCCCACATAATGAAACCAGGTTTCAGATCACCTAGAGGATAAATCGTTAAATAAGGGCAGAACAGAAACAGACTATTGTTCTTTCAAACCTAGTTTTGTAGAAAATTGGCTGTCAGCGTTTGGACCCTCGGTGCGAAGTTTATCCAATTTAAATAAGCTCAGAGATGCCCCCTTTGGTTTGCACGGATGCAGGTGTCCAGCTGATAGAATAAAGCTTTTAAAAGAATAGAGCTGGTGCCCATTGCAAATTCTTTGAAGAAGAATCAAAAGCAAAGCCACAAACAGCAACAAACCTTTACACCAAATTGGTGAAGGAAGTCATTGTCAGGGATTAGTATATTAGCATAGGCACATATCAAACCACAGTAAATTTGACACAGAGTTTTGAAATCTTTTATTATGTCAGATTGCTTGACAGTGTCTGTTCCAGTTGCTTAATTGTGTCCTGAGTATGACCCATCCAACTTTTAATTGCCCCACTCTTTACAAGACTGCACCAGAGGGGTGTTTCATGAAGAGACACTGGAGGGATTATCACAGCGTCAAACTTAGAAGTGTACGTACGTACATACAGGCTGCTGTATTTGATGCAATGGGACTGAGAACAGTCTGTTTTTACCTGTTTTTCCTGCTATGACAAGTCAAATATGACTCGTCTGCTGCATAGGCGGCGGCTGGCTTTGACAACTTTTTGGAACTTTCTGAAACAGACAATTTGATCAGGCCCGTTTCAGAGTAAGTGATGCGGGAGGGTATTTATGCACACGACTGGCATTCCTCACAGGCAAATAAATACCCCTGTCTCACATAACTGGATTTCTGTCTCTTGTTTTCGTGCGTTAGCGACTCGGCCAACCTCACGTCTAACCTCAGCCAAAAATTCCACATTCAAAAGCAGCCCTCTGTAATACGGTGCCATCTGGACTGGAGCAAAGTAGCCTCCGAGCTTTCAAGCTCTTTCAAATGGAAAGAGAAATCTGGACCCATTTATGCTTGATCAACAGGCTGTGTTTGACACGTTTAATTGTTCTTTTGGTTTGTTTGTATGCAGCCAGGTGGAGGTTATAAGTGCAGCCTCGAGTCCCCACAGTCGACTGCGACCTTTCCGAACAGGTTTAAATGTCAAAATGGTCGATGACACATTGTAGACTCTGACTAGTTTGAAGCGCGCCAAACCTTTAACACATACAGCATAGAGAAACAGATTCACACACACAGTGTGTCCAGTTCACCTGAGTTGCATATCTCTGGATTGTCGGGGGGAAAATGGTGAACATGGAGAACATCTGGACACATGAAGAGCAACCACACTTCACTCCAGGAGGGCCCTCCTTGATGGATAGATTCAGGACCCTCTTGCTGTGAGGGGATATCGCCAACAACTGAGCCATACATGTATGTATGTATGTATGTATGTATGTATGTATGTATGTATGTATTTATTTATTTATTTATTTTATACAGACATAATTAAACTGTTTTAACTGTTTTAATCAGAATAACAACCATAGACAGTAGGTGGACTATGAAAGCAGCACATTAAAACCCGTATTGATGTTTCTTTTTAGGCAGCAACCTGCCTCAGCAGGAGTAAGGCCAGATAAGAGGTAAGAGAATGGAGTAGATGGATGGCCTTTAGGCTTTATTGATAGAGGAGCTGAAGATGTGACAGGAAACAGGTTGAGAGAGAGGGGGAGTGACACGCAGCAAAGGGCCCCAGGCCGGAACTCGAACCCAGGGCCGCTGATGCGAGGACAATGAGACTGCTGTTTGAGTTCAGTCACAAGTCGAAAGTGAGATTCAGTATCTTGACTTACTTGGTTCAGTTATATAATGTAATGTAATGTAACTTAAGTTACACAGGTAACATGGTGATTTTAACTCAAACCACAACAGTTTTCTAAACCCAAACACCTGACACTAGAACGGTCATTTTTCTTTGGGAGTGGTGATATATGTTGCTTTGAAAGTCACTGGCAATCTACCTATTCAGTTATTTCAACAAGAAGATTCATGTTGCCACAGAATGCTTATTTGTCATAGAGTCATAAAACATTACAGAAATACACTGAAAAACCATTAGTTTTGCTCACGTTTCACATTCTTAAAATCACAGTTTTAACACTGTTTCTCCAGGCCTTCGGGCTTCTTTAACATGAGTGTACATCCAAGAAAGTTAAGCCGAGAACAGCTCTGGAGGCACCGAGAGCTCAGGAGTTTTCAAATTGGATTTATGACCGTAAAAACGGCATCTCAGCCACTGTAAATCCCAGAAACGTGAACTCAAATCATCTTGAATTATGGACGGCCATATGTCATGCAGGCCCCCATGTGATCCTGAGGAGCGTTCGGTAAATGTTGAGACAGTCAGACAGGGAGTGAGGGAGGGAGCACGGAAAAAAGTTGAAAGATGCAGATTTCCTATTTTTGCCTCACTATCTCGTCCTTCTCCCTGCACACCCTGCTCGTCTCTTTAAGTGCATCTCTCACTTCAGTCATAAACCAATCAGACAAGTTTGGACCATTTGTTGCGATGACTTTATACATCGGGAAAGCGGGCTGTGTGCTGTATGATGCTCCCTAAATGAATCCTAAAAGCATTAGGGAGACCGCTTAAACGACCCAGACGCAGTCGACATATTTCAATAGTGAGCCAGACACGATTGAGAAACAGCTTGCAGAAACGGCGTGCACAGACAGCAGCAAGAGAAGTTTGCGGTGCTGGAGGGAGACAGTACAGCATGGCATGACATTAAGAAAAAAGGACACATTTCATCAATGTGAGCCAGTTCCAGGGTGGATTACTGTCATGGATCATGGAGCTGAGCTATCATTAACCGAGTCAAAGTGTCTGCCGTTCATTATTTTGTTTGGGTTTAGGACTACCTGCATTTTGGGAGTGCCTAAAGAATGGGGAATGTCTGAGAGAGGCAATAGACAGTGGAGGCTCACATTCTACTGCAGCGGGTTTGTTTTCGATTGTTTTTGTTTCGCTTTTCATCAGAATCATTTCAAGCTTCCCCTCAAGAAACAGCCACTGCTGTTTGAAATGAGCTTTGTGCTTCGGTCAGGTCTCATTAACATGGTCGATCAGGTAATATGTTGGGCCTCCCTCTCCAAACTTAAATCCGAGAATTGCTAGACAAAAAAAATTCAATTCATTTTGAAGAGCTGTTACAAACAAGAATGGTTCTAGAGGGCAGAATGCACATCTCAAGGCCAAGGCCCAGCAGTCCTCTTCTGTATTCACTCAAAGTTAATAGCCACCAAAATACACCTGATGTTTTTCATCACTGTCCATGCAGTATTCTAAAAGAAATAAATGAAAATCCTGAGAAGAAACTCACTATCTTACAAAATTGAGGAAAGGTTGAGATCAGACCCTTGATCCAGATCCGCACCAAAAGTTAATGGGGTCTGTTCTGGGCAGTGGCCCATTTTCCATCCACGTTTCATGAAAATCTATTTAGTTTACTTTATGTAATCCTTCTTACAAACCAACAAACAGACAAGGGTAAAACATAACATCAGTTTGTCAGTACTCTCTTTTTAAAAACTAAGACACTCAAACAGATCAGGGAATGTGGTCCCTAGGAAAGGAAAAATATTTCAAATTGCCATCGAGTGGATATCTCAAGTGACATGATGTAACTTGAGATGGGTTTAACTATGTTACCCCGCCAAAGCTTTCCAGGTGGAAGTTAAACTTTTTAACATTGAACAAAATGTGTGAATAATGTGCTTTATGTGAATTAAGATGTAAAGTGAACTCATGCTTTATCCGTGGCATAAGGACATGATCCAACTGTCTCACTGCATTGAGATTTAAACCCTCTTATTAATTATTGATTCAATCTATGCGACAGAAATACCACAAATGAAAAGTTCACAAAAAAGTAGGTATGTGTTTTTTTGTTTTTTTGTTTTTTTTTTTTCTTGGTGGCTGAAACCTGGATATTTCTTTTAAACTTCACACACCAGTGTCCCCCTGCCATAGTGCCCTATAAAAGCTGAACCGTCTCCACATGCTGCTTTTGTTGGCAGCGCACGGTTGTTCAAACGTAGCCTCTTTAAGCTGAAGTATTATGGCCATTAAAAACCCAGGGCATGTGGCCTCAGCAGAGAGACGATGAGACATCTGTTCTGTCGGGGGTAATGAAGAAGTCAGCTTGAACTGCTTGGAACGATCATCTCTCTAAACATGGATGGGTTCACTGGATATGCTGTGCCATATCTGTTGATTGTACTTGACTCAGGGCACGGCAAAGGTCCCAAGGGTGTTGAGCTGGGACACCAGAGTTCAAATGTCCTGGCTCAAAAGTTGGGGTGTAAAGGTTTTTTTTTTTTTTTACAGTAGACCATGCAGTTTGCAACGTCGAAAGCCTCATTATCTCATTATTTCAGATTATTTTAAAATGATTTTTGGCCCTCGAAGCCTCACAGATGCTGACCATAGCACTAGTATATAGGGTCCATGATGCAAATTCCTGTCAGTCTACCATTTTGGGGGATCTGGCCACTACTCACAGAAGCACAGCCTTCAAACGTATCATGTTGTAGGTGAGCCAAATCTCACTTACATAGCAGTTAAGTCACAGAAGAACGGACAGTTTTACAATGACAGCACCCAACGGTCTGCAGAAAGAAACCCATCCAAAGACACATAGTGTAGTACAAGCGGGAGACCAACATCCCTGCCTCCTTTTCCCAGCTCATCTCACTGGTGCTCTGCAGCAAAACTGTCAAGGATTTCATACTTTTGGCAACACTGTGCAATTAAAACTGACGCTCACACAGGAAAAAAAAAAAATAAATAAAAAAAAAATAAAAACCTAACCATTTTTTTTTTCTTTTTAAACTTAACATAAGGGCCTTCCTGAATATCATCTTTGTATGATCATGCTCTTCCATGATCAGCTGAGAATGCCTGCAAAACATTTTATGGCGGGATTGTAGCAACTGATGCAGGTGTAGAGGCTGTGAATGCATAAACAGGGAGAGGGGTGCTTTAGTATATGAAAACAAGTCAACCGTATCCGGAATAGTGCAGTTTGGATTAGCTGACTCAGGGATGGATGCCCATTACAATTTACTGTAAGCAACGGATGGACTTGGAAAGTGAGCATGGACTATCATTGTGAATTTGGAAGGGGCTTTTAGATTGGGTTTGCACTTCACATGTAGAGGTCGATTTTACAAAACCTCAAAACTGATCTTCAGATCATCAGTTATAAAATCGAAACTTTTAGCCTGCAGAAGTTTGCTCGAGAAACTGCCTGCACAAAGGCTTCAAAATGAAGCAACAGTCCAGCCACATCCAGTGCCATTGGTCAGCTTTCTTCAACCATCTAGCTAATGTTAGCAATTAGCTGTAAGCTCTTTGTGATGCTAAGGCTAATTAATTTTACGGATCCAAAGTACTGCACAAGGTAAAAATCAGACCCTGTTCTAAATTGGAGGAACTAAGCCGGCCCTCTGGCACTTCCGCCATTTTCACTTGCCATATCAGGATCTTCCCCTTCGCTCTAATAATGGTTGAGCTAGCTAGTCAGAATCAGCCATTTCCCAATGGTGCCATCTCTCTTGTGGCACATAACCGACGGGTGCCAAGGCAGGCATTACACAGCTCTTAATGTAGTGAGTTGAAAAGTAAATGTCTGGTGAATATCAATAACCATACTGTAGCTCCCTCATACGTAGAAATAGGTAGTACTGAATGATGTTGTTGTTGTGATACATTAGGATTTAAAAGAGCTGGGGATAAAACCTTCTACGAAAACTGATTACTGTATGTTGCATCTGTAGACCTTGAAATTACACCTGTGTTCAAGTGAAATCCTAGAAAGTTGGCTGGGTTTAAAAAAAGTCCTACTGTCTTTGTTTCAGAGGGGGGGAATAAGTGGTGTTCCAGTTAAATGACAGGATGTGGAAACACCCACTCAAAACTGGGACCTGTTGACAAAGCATCGGGGATCAAGGAACTGGAATGACAGACAGTGTAAGGAAGAGTCCGACAGAAGGGACTGAGAGGAGGATAGAAGCGATGGCACAGTAGTGAATCCTCCTACTCAACACTGGGACCCCACTGAATACATCAAATGGAATGGAGGAAGGTTTGGGAGCAAAGGCAACAGATTGACGTTTTGTTTTCCTTCGTCGCAGTCACGTGGATACCGTTTCCCATCACTTCAAAAGGACAGGTTATTTATTAATATATGGTATCAGCAGCCAAAAATATCTTTTTTCAGCAAATCAGTTTGTAACATCCCACCATGTCTGAACATGAAAGAGGCCGTCAGTGGGATAAAATACAGGTTACAGTGTTCAAGGAACATAGCTGTTTGCACATTTTATCAAAGCAAATCGTGAATAATGTACTTGCAAGAGACAAATAAAAATGAAAAAGAAAAAGAATGGTCAAAACGGATGCAGAGAAGGCCGAGAAATTGATCTTGACAGATCGACCACATTTTCATTAGACCCACATTTTTCAAACGCAATAATAATGAGTTTCAGTCACTGTGCACCCTGTTCTTCTTGTTCATCAAATGTTTTTTACAAGCAATCTTTGTCATGATATTCATTAGAACACAAGGAGTCAAATATTACATCTGCCCCCGTGTAGGAGCAACTGTAACAACTCACATAATGCCGTCATATAAATACCAAGGTAACCTTCCAAGAATATCAATAGAATTAAAACAATTTAGTATCCCTGAACAACTGATTTCAGTTTAAGGTTGAATTTAAAATGTTGGCAATAAAACAAGTTTGAGACATCAGTTTGTCCATTTGCGGACATATAGGTATTATCATTCTCATCTGATTGGTCCAATTTGAGATGTTACAAATAAAACTGTTTAAAATGTTTTTTTGTTTGTTTGTTTTGTTGTTGTTTTTTAAGTTAAGGCAATTTCTGATTTATAAACAGTTTATATTTTGAAATTATGAAATATTGACTCTTGGCAGAAATCACACCAGGGTCCCCTAAATGAGAGGCAGAAGTTTTAATCCCTTAATTATTAGGCAAAATGCATCTAAAAAAAGAATATAGATAGACATTTAAACTGAACACAGTTTTTTTTTAATGACAATGGGACCCTAGTCAAGTTACATAGGCGGCAATGGGAGCTGAGCTCCAGTAAGATAGGGTATGAGCTCCCATTGAAGCAGTAAATCACAGATCAGTGGGGGTCTCTAATACATTACTAGCAACTGTTATTTTAAGAAGAAATAATGCATTTTTCAGTAATATAAATTATATATAATGGCATAAACAGGTTAAAAACTAGAGGAACTAGAGGAACTACACTCCATAGTCTCTTGCAAGACACCCTTACAGATCAAGCAGTTTTAAGAGTTGTCACATCACTAACAGAAAATGAATAAACTTTATGAAAGGGCTAGGGCAAATTTTAACTCAATGTTGCCTTCTTGTGAATTGGGTATTAAGTACAAAACATTAGGTTATTTCTTTCCTTCCTTCTAACTTCTATATTTTCATTCAGAGTGGGGCTCTCTAACGTTGGTTAGGGTTACTTATCTTGGAGACCCCCACAAATCTCATATTGTAACTCAAACCCTGGGCCCTACTATACTACCCGCCCACACATGCTGACTAGATACAACAAAACTTACATTTTACAAAAGTATCAAATGTCATGCAAATGGATGGTCATCACAAATAGATGGATAAGAAACTGGTTGTACAATGACACTACTGGCGTTGGTTTAGCCATCTAGCTAGCATGCTCTTTTCTCGATGCACTTAGTTCAAGTTGTATTTCATTTAAAAGAGTTGTGACAGGAAGAGCTCTCAAACTGTTACTCAGTCCAAAAACAACAAATAAAACAAGCAAATCTCATGACTCATCGCCTCTTCATCGCTCCCCTGGCATCTCCCCAGTGCGTCTCATCAGTAAATAACAATGAGTCAAACTCTCTCTTCCGCGTGTGATGTCATGCCGCTACCTACACACTCCCTCATGGACCAAATCAAAAGACTTTCACTAAACTTGTGCCACGAAGTTTCCGTTTGACCAGAGGAAAATGTAATTGGTTAATTCTGATAGGGGGGAAAAACAATTTGTTACAGTTGGTTCCAGTCATATCGTCCTCTGTATTACAGGAAGCATCTTAATAACTGCTGATTTGCGTACAGCTCTTAATGGCGAATGAATAGAAAATTACCAAAATGATAAGCACTGACCGTGATGATGTGCCACTCGGTCACATTTTTCATCATTTCCGAAACCAGTGTCTCGAACTCTCTCGATGTCTTCCTCCATGGCAGAGCGATAAGTAACACTTGAGGAGTAGGAGACGACAGGAAGCAGCTCACAGGCACTTCAGTATTTAACGCTGATGCTTGATTTGACATTTCAGTTACTGTGATACATCAGGGAAGAACGAGCGACGGGAGTGCGGGGGAATCGGGGAGTTGGCTCTCTCCAGCTGCCTCTCCATCATTGTCACCGGTTTTCTGAAGCGTCATATTTTAATATAGCAAATAATTAAATTGTGAAACTTGTGAAGCAGCCGGCACATTAGAGATACTTTTCTTTTTCTTTTTTTTTCACAAGCTTGCTGAACTGTAACTCCAGTTTCAGAACAATGGCGCAGATAATCACCTGTAGGCTAGTTGATGCACCGAACTCAGTTCTTACATGACTATCTACATTACCTGTGCATATCTAGATTTAAATGTGTCTCTCGGTGTGTGATTCGGTACATGTGTCTGGAAGGCATATGCCTGACTGAGTCTGTGAGGGTTTAGCAGCATGTATAGGTTAATTCTGTGTGCCAGTGAGTCTGTGTGTGTGTGTGTGTGTGTGTGTGTGTGTGTGTGTGTGTGTGTGTGCACTCTAATCCCTCTATTTTCTCCAGGGCTGGACAGAAAATGTCAGCAAGTCAAAGCTATTAGAGCGCAGAGCCGACCTTTCATTCATCTAGCTCTAGTGCTCTGTGTGTGTGTGTGTGTGTGTGTGTGTGTGTGTGTGTGTGTGTGTGTGTGTGTGTGTGTGTATGTGCACACACGAGCGTGTGATCTGTGCTCGTGAAGGAACATTTATGCTGTACATTTCATACACTGGGCGTGCACACACACGCACGCACACACACACACACACACACGACCAGGAGGGTATATAAAAGCTATTTTTGTACAAAAGGGAAATTATTTGTCAGACAGAATGTAAACTGGATCTTGTGATTTTGCCCTCACATCAATGTCCTTGTCAGATAATATCTGTAATCTTTGGTCTAGACAGTATAAACAAAAAAGAATTAGCTAAATAGAAGCTGGATTATTTTTTTATGATGCGCATGTTGACATCATTCCAACACATATCTGACATGTTATCATGTCAGCAGGAGAATCGCTTCTTCTTCTTCTTCTTCTTCTTCTTCTTCTTCTTCTTGATGGGGCCCTATGTAAGAATTTTGGTCAAAAATGCTCAGAAACAAACTAAACTTGCCAACAGAATGTGGATAAAGAGCCGCTTTGACATTATGATTTTATGCTACAGAGATATCTGAAGTTAGCATGCTAACAAGCTAGCCCCGCCTATCCCGGTCTAGAGCTCCTGTGCTAGCGGCCTTAACGCTAGCACTCCCCTGGTCCCCAGGCTCCCATTTCGAATCACTAGCTGCATGGCTAACTGAGCTAACCATCTAAGGGGGGGTGACATTAACCCTAACCACTGGCTGTTGAGAGGTGGCCAATTCTTAAATACTTTCCCCTTTTAAAGGCTATTAACCTGATGTAATAAAGAATTGTCGATATTGTAACTTAATCTTCAAGCAAACTTTACCATTTTCTTTCTACCATTTCACTTTGGCACGTTGAAGTCCACTGCTGCCAACAGATTTTCTCCTGCTCGTTCAGGAGTTCAGAAATGAACATCTCAAGCCTGACAGCAGGCTCATATGGGGAGTATGAAGAATTCCAAACAAGTATCTGAGACTATGGGTGCAGTCAGCCTTTTGGTGTATTTTTCTTCCAGTTTAGAGTCAGAAATGTTCCAAAATATCAAAGTTTCACTGTGAGTGAGTGAGTTCAGGATAAAGATGGTCGCCAGGCAAATTTGAGGTTGTTATCTTCAAGTAGTTCTCTTCCAGAGTTAATCTGTTTGAAGTACAAAATTCCCTCTTTTTTCATACTATCCCTCTTGAGGATAGGGTAACTGTACTAGGGGGAAAATAATGTGAATTTTGTAGAGACTGTATGTTTGAAAAAGATACTTGATTTGTGTAACTTTTAGTTTCATACTAACTTCAGCAGTACTTTGGAGCCTTTCTTTAACTTTCATTCAGCCAGGTTGGAAATAAAACTGAAATTTAAAGGAATTAAACTAGTTCCCTGAAACTTTAGAAAAGCTTGATCGTTTGACTGAACTCTACTTTAAATGTCGGTGCCTTTATCAGCCAAAGGACATTTCTTATTCTTTCACCCTGTTTTTTTTACCTTGACATTTGGATGTATAACATTTTACACATGCATACTATGTTACATTGAGCACATTTTGGACATAGGGACCACTGACTCTCATACCCTAATAGGGCCCTAAATTAAAATTAAATCACAAGTCTTTTGAAATTTCAGTTACAGTGTTTCTGCATTAAATGTTAGATGGGAATATCATCATACAAGGTTGATTTAGAGTCTTATTCCCAGCCGGTTAAATACTGATGCTGTGGAATTGTAGGATGGTCGGCCACCACCCTACAATGCATCGGTATTTGATGGGTTGGGGATGCGACTCAAAAATCAATTTTTCTTATAAATAGGACCACTAATGACAACATAACTGTGAATGTCCCATTATATTAGTGTAGGTGCTAACATTTTCCATGTCTGCCCATAGACCTTGATCTGTAGACCTCGTAAATCAAATGTAAGCCTACCACAAGTATTTTACATGTAAATGGTGGAATCCAAGGTCCAGCTTTTCAACAATCTCACACTGAGGCTGTATTCCATTCCCAGAGGAGCAGCCTGCTACCCAGGTTAGATTTCTTAGATCGTCAACAAATCTGGCATGATTCTTAAAGTGCCTTTCTTACTTTATTGTCATGAACTGCAACAAATCCCACACTGAGCCCCGCGGGACCCTGCCACCTGCAAAACACTCAGCATCAGATCCCTCCGGATTCCGAGGGAGCCATGTAGATCGAATGATTTGTTTCACGCTTCACGTCTGAAAGCTGAGAGATACGGAATATCTCTCTTTCATCCCGCCATGGAGCTTCACACAAATACCCAGTTCATCGCTTAATGTTCTGCATGCTCAGCATTCCCGTTCGACTCCCAATTCCATTTTTATTTCCACTTGACTGCCATATATCACACCCCAACTGTGCTTCATCACTTATCAGTCACCATTAAAGGCAATCGCTGGTGCTGTTCTTATTCATTCAATTCACTGTTATAGCTGTAAGAATAAATCAATTAAGCAGCAGTTGGTTATAATTGCAGTTAATCGTTTTAGCTAATTGCCTACTAGACTTTACCTTGCAATGGCCTTATGCTTTTGGAAAAAGTTACAGTAGAATAAAAAAATAGAATACTCTTACTTGCCTCCTATCTGTGAGTGAATAAGAAGACCAGTATGTCTGTATGGAAGGTATGGAATTGGAATCCAACAGTCTTACTGTCAGGTCAGGAGGTGGAAGGGATGGTAGTGGAGTCGTTTCCAGACGTTTCAACACTTGTAACTGTCAGACCACTGGATATTTTTGATGAAGGATCAGTGTGTATTAACATTTGTAAATGTCAGACCTCAGGACAATATCCAGCCATCTTTTTGGGGACAAAACTGGCATTTTAAGCCAAAATGTGACATTCTCCTGACCCTGACCAAGTGTTTGCTGTTGCTAAACGTAACCAGAACATCAGCACAACACTGTGACAAGAGAAAAACGGAATCTGATTAATTATCTGTGGTTTGCTGCAACATACTGTTCAGCATTTATTCTGGTGATAGGACAATAACTACACATTGAAATAGGTTGAGAAATACAGGATGACCAAGAAATATATTTAGATTGTATCTTTTTGTTAAACACACATTTTGTACAGCACATATTGCCCTTGGATATTATTCATTTGGGAATGATAAAGAAATAAGCATGCTCTAAAAATAGGATATTGTCTGCCATCTATGGGGACAAGGGATAGTTAAAATCTATTGTTTCATGTGAACACATTTTGAGGAGGAAAATCTCTAGAATCCATGTGATTTGGAATAATCACGGGTAGGAATGTTGGCGCACAAAATGAAAAGTCCAACCACCTACTCGGACCCAAAGAAAATCAACCATGTTTGCTTTCATCATAGCGACTTACCTGCTCTTCAAATCACACACGAACAAACACCGGCTTCAATGCGTCGGATATACACATCTACTGAGCCTCGTCTTAAAATATTAATGCATGTAAACACACACACACAAGATGTATACTTTAACCCCCATCTCCCATGAAAGCCATCCCAGCTGACAGAGATTTGATGTCCACATATGTATGAGATGTTGATTTGTTCTTTATTGACACTTTATTTTTTCCATTCCTACAAACTGACATCCCAGCATGCATCTGCACCACATGTCAATTAAAATGGAAATACCTGGAGTCAGGGGCACACAGCAAGCACTTGAAATAGACAGGAGGAGGGCAAGGTTCATCTGGTGAGACATCTAGAAAAAGACAGATGAGAAATGAAAGGATGGTAAATATTGCATTGCATTTCAGTTTTCAGATTTCAAGTTCACCTTTGCTATTATAATTGTTACTATCAGATATAGTTTTCTGCAGGACCAAGTAAAACAATAAGAATACAAATCTAGTATTAATAATACATTTGCCAAACATGATACACAGATATCCTCTAATTGCCTTTTGCCTAAGAACTACACATAACAGTGAGGATACAGATAAACATAGTAAGCAGATTGACTGCCAGTATCCCTCTTTCAATATTTGTTTTGCTTTCGCTGATATATTCTTTAACAGATTTTCTCAATGATACAGTATAATTAGCACTGAGCAGCTAAAATGATTGGGACATAGACAGAGAAAGCAATATCCATGATGTAAAAATGTAAATGTGATGAAAATTAAATTATATAACATAGGGCGTTAGGGATGTCTCCAGCTGGAAGGGGGGAAAAAAAAGCAGAATTCATGGGTTTCTAATGATTCTTCATGCCAAAGTAGGCTAATTCAGTAAGCCTGTAATGCAGATACACACTCCTCTTAAGCATCTATCAGTGATTACGGCCTAACTATTGAGATTTCTAGTAACTGGAGACAAAATGTTTTTCAAAAGTTTTCAAAACAAAGTAAAATCAATTGAGAAATTCATTATAGTGCTTTTTATTCATAAAGACAGCAGCATGACTGTTTACTTGTACTTTTTACTTTTTTTTTTTTTTTCCTCCAGTTTTATCAGCTGTCTAATGAAGCCTCAAATGTATTCCTTGACCCACTGTGGAGGTAAAGACCCACAGATTAGGGACCATTGTACTAAAGCTCCATTGATAAATGCTCATAAATACTCTGACCAAGAAAAACTGATGGCAACTCCATTAAGCTATTGAATTCTTCTAGTATGAACTAGAAAATGCATCCAGTGCTTTGTTGAATCCATGCCACCCAGGATTCTGACTGTACTGAGGGCTAATAAAGCTCCCACTGAAAGCATAAACCTCTTTCCTGTAGTCATTACTTTGATTTTCGAGCAGCTGGAGCTTTACGATGCAACTCTTCTTGCTGAATTTCTCGAAGCCTCAAACATGTACTCCTGTTCTGGTGCAACCGAGGAAGCCAGGTATCAGTCTGTACCGTATGTTTCTGTGTTCCGAGGTTGTCTATTTTTTCCAAAGCATGGTGGGTGTTTTTTCCTTGGCTGCACATAGACACAACCCTAGTAAATCATGCCAGTCAAACACCTGTAATCTTCTCCGAGATGTAAGGCGTGTAAAATATGCACACCCACCTTGCCTCACCGCTATTCCAAAGCCAAATTCAATCATACCTGTGTGTGTCTCCACCGTTTTCATCGACCGTTTTCATCATTTCTTCCTTAACACAATAAAATGGAAATGTAATCAAAAACATAAGCTGAAATCTAATTGCAAATCTCTGCAGAGAGTGTTTTTCATTGCTGAATTCTGATTGTGTACTCACTCTAAAAGCACTTTGCGAGCCATTTTCCTGTCATTACCTGTTTAAGTGGCATCGCTTATATAATGCTCCCTTCACATATTCCTTGTGGCATCACTCTGGTAAAGGGTTTTCCTGTTTCAGTAGTGACACATAGGAAGGTTAAACATGTCAAGGCCACAGATCTTTATTGCCTCTGCGTATATTTATGAAGCTCACCTGTGTCTGCTGATTTATTGGTTTGCTGGTTGGATTAGGTTGGATTAAATTAAAGCAAACTGCGCCTTTGTGGATTTTAATTATCTGGTAGTCAGGGAAAACAGGTTAAAATAACATGGTGCACAAGTGTTGCATATAAGCTTTCTAGCCAGGGCTTATTTGCAGCCCCTGTGCTTGGTTATGATTTCAAATGCAATCAGGCACTGACGCCAAGTCGGAGCCAACCAAGACTAAAAAACAGTGGAAGTATTTTCAATACCAATTTCATTGGTTGTTATGAAAAAAAAAAAAAAAAAAAAAATCAAATCAGAAAACGAATCACTGATTTGTATTGCTACCACAGACACGAGAATATGAGTGCAAATTAGAATAGCACTCAGGAGACGATTACCTCTGTAGAGGCCCAACAGTCCCTTGTACAAAGCAGGGGGCAAAGCTCCTGATCAACTAGGCTAGAGGGTCTGGTGCAGAGCCAGACCATTTGGCAGAATAAACACCCACAATGGATGCTGCTATGGAGAGGTCAGTGAGGTCTGGTGAGTGCTGAATTCAAACACACAGACACACCCTTGGTGTATGTGGTTGCTCGCTAATGTCAGCTTACAGCTAGTGCACAATACAGCATTCTGGGTTTTAGCAGATGAACACTGCACATGTAACGCGAATAAACACAAATGTTCCTGTGGTCAAACCTGCTTCACTGTTTATGTATACACCATTAAACAACCACCACCACTGAAGTAAATCTATTTGTTGTGATTCAGGCACAAACCTTCACAGTTTCAGTTACACTTCAGTTTTATTCATGTTAATTTTAGTTTCACTGACCGACTTCCTTGAAGGTAGCGACAGACAATCACTAGAATTGTGCCATGAATTTGAGTGAATGTGTAGATTGCTCTGTTTCAACGTTGTTGGAGACAATTGGAACAATGGGTCTTGGCCAAGACCAGACCCCAAGGTGTTTTATTTTTGGGGGATAATGTATTTATCTTGGTGATCTCTACTAGTGAGAACACTTTGATGCTGGTCCTAAATCTTAAAGTATGGGTAAGCAGTTAAGGGTGGGTTAAAATTGAGTGATTCAAGGACTGTTGGGCCCTGGTGGAGGTATGCGCTCTACTAAATGTCACTTGAGTAAAAAAAAACAAACAAAACAAAAACAAAAACAAAAAAAAAAAAAAACCTGACTGCTTATACAGCATTTGGGCCATGTCTCATGGCAATGAGACATGGCATGGTAATCTCTCCCCAAATCATTTCAAATGCACATTTAAGGATTCCAAGTGGAGTTGTGATTACTCCTTCTATATTCATATGCTGCACATGGGCCCGCAAACAAACTGAGCATGAACTTTATGTGGCCCTATACATTTTACCTCCATTCGATCGACGTCCTTTGACAATCTTCTCTGGACACGTTTCATACTTCATTAAATTGGAGCTGCCTTAGATGAACAAACCAGACATGATGATGCAATCAAAATGCTAAATGGCCCCACCCACCCCTGTGGCTCTTTGTGCTTGGCGATTCATCACCAGCTCATCTCGCCCTAATGAACCCAGACACTGATTACAAGCCCCTCTTCAAACAGAGTACACCGGCCCTTCCAACCCAATTTCCTCACTCATGTTGTCAAGTCGCAACTACAAAGCGGCTCGCGCTCCACTCTGGCGGGCATGTTGTTAATATTTGATGTTATGCGCTACTTCTTGCAAATAATACAGAGACCATCATTGTTTCTGCTGATGTAGAAACTCCAGCGTTGTTTAGATTAAGAGAGAGATGTGGTGGCAGATGTGGTTAAGTGAGACATTTGGGGGTGATATAAATTTGATTCATCCATAATACGAATTGTTGAAAGCAGCGGAATTGGGAGAGAGAGAGGAGCAGCGTATTATTAGGGATGGTGTCAGTGCACTTAAATGATAAGAGTTATAGCGGTGGGATTTTCTAGTGATAATGTAAATTTGATTTTAATACAACAGGGCTGGATAAGGGACTTGACAGGAGGTGGAGAAAGTGGGAAGGAGAGACTGATAGGGTAATTAACGGCATGACAGATACACTTGACTCAGAAATATAGGTTATAAGCATTTTATTGAGGTATTTGGGACATTGTTGGACAGTGATGAGAGAGGGAGAGCCAGAGACAGCTAAGCGAGGGAGTCCAATGTACTTAACGGAGACATTTAGGTCAATTTTATTTCCACCGCTATAATTAAACATATTTCATGCCAAATTCCTAGACAGACTGAGAGGTATATAACAGTTTTCAAATTGAGCTGATACTTCAGGTTCAAGACTCCCCCCGCCACCAGTGGGAAATTCACCGAGCAGCGGAGTCATCTTTAAGCAAATTGAAGACATACATGAAACACAGAGAGGCATTAACAGCAAATCAGATGCTATGAGAAACAGTTGGACACAATGAAGGCAAAAGGAGAGGGAGCTGTGTGACATATTTAAGTGTCAGAATTAAGCATGTTTGCAGCACAAAGGGTTGAGAGCTTCAGCCTATTTGATTAAACCTTGATCGAGTGGTCACCTGAAGGGGGGAACTCAAGTTCTCCTCACTGAGACTGCAATTCAACAGGAGCAACGGTGACAGTGGTTTACAGACCGTAACCTTCACAGTTACATTAAAGTGTGTCCTGTGCTCTTTGACCATAAAGGGGACATCATAAAGGGTAATGCCATCAATTTTATACGGATTAAAGTGTGTTTACTATTACTGTATCCGGATGAAGACAGATGTACTCTGATAAACTGCCTCCACTGATATCACCCAGTTGCTAACTTGCATTGTGGGTAATGTAGGGGCCAGGTTTTTGAAAAGCAGACCACTGTTGTAGCATTGCACCTCTAACATTGTTGGACTCATCATAGATTAATCAAAGTTGATAAAGCAGAACCATTTTTTTTTTTTTTTTATTCCACACACCTTTTCCTTTTTTTAGAACTTAGTGCCTACATTACCCACAATGCAATCTAACTAATGAGTGACTTCATGAGAGGCAATTTATCAGATGACATGCAGCTTCCTGTGGAGCCACAAAAGGATTTGTACTACTTTTTTCACACATGCAGTAATATTCCCCAAGATCTTTAAACAGACTTTAATGTATGAAATTGGTGCAGTTACCCTTTAACATCACATTAGTTCAGTGACAGACTTCTGAAATGCCACATTTGCGATTTGTTCAGTCGTGTGTCATGTCCATTGATGGCTGTCTCCACAGGTTGAGGAAATAGTCAACCAATCAGAGTTTACTGGGCAGGATTAATGATGGGCACATTACGTTATTGCACAGAGTGCAATGACAGCTAAATTCATGAAAAATAGCATCAGCAATAAAATTGCGACTGTGCATGGATGACATTAGTGCAGCTGTAGGCCACAAGTTGTTATTTCACACTGCACAATTTCACAATTTGAATTTTCATATTTCTTTGTACAATATGGAAAATGTTAACTGCTATAAACCGCTGCCATAGCTTAGGTGCCAACTGAAATGGACATCAGTGTGACATGTATGTCACTTGTAACTGATTGGTGAACATGAAGGTCAAGCTGAATGAATGAAGAGAAAAGTGGTATGTCAACAAAAAGTTCACACTCCCAACTCAGCAAATGTCATAGCTTGTTCAGTGGCCTTAAACTTCAAGCTATGATGCTCTACCTACCCCGCTAGTGTCCGTTAGCAATAATGCGTATGAAATGTCAGGTTAAACTTTCAAAATAAAGTTCACTGAAAAACATTGAAAATACTATGACATTTTATGACTTTCAGACTCTTATTAACATTGTCAAACTGTCATGGTTTGGTTTAGCCCGAAAAACTACTTGGTTAGGTTCAGGAAAACATCATACTCTGGCTTAAAGGTCCCATATTATGAAAAACACATTTTCTCTGGTCTCTCCATATATAAGCTGGTCCTCCCTGAGCCTGCCAACTCCCAGAATGAGGAAAACAAGCAATTTATGCATAGTCTCTGCAGCCCACCCACTGGTAAAATGGCGCTCCTACAGGCTGTTCAGATTCAGCTATTTTCATTACATAACAAAAAAAGAGTCATTTTCATAGGTGGGCCTCCTCTGCGCAGTGATAGGAGATATCCTAGAGGGGGCGTTCATCTCCAAGGTGAAGTTCAGTGTGTCCAGGAGTAAGATAGCAGTGTTTTGCAATGTTGTCACTCAGAGCTAGACATGCAAATTGCTCTGTTGTTTGTTGTATAACATCAGTGCCTATATTCTGTCCCAGCTACAGAACAACAGAAGAGACAGTGGTTGTGTTTCATTTTTTAACGACAAAGTACCGGCTGCGGTTCGTGTTAGTTTGTATGTGTGTGCTAACCACTTCACATCGGACTGCTTCAGTCCCAACCATATCGGACCCAGCAACTGCACCCGAGCCACCGAAAAGTGTTGCCGCGGTTTGATTGTATTTACAGTTGCCTATGAGTATGATAAAGTCAGCTGGAAATTGGCTAACTAGTTAGCTCTGCTTTGGTCCGCTATGCAATGGCGTTTGAAGCAAGTTTAATGTTAATAACATTATGATGGAGCTTGGCTGTCACAGTAAAAAGTCTGGAAACCTGCAGACTGGAGACAGAGACGATGCGAACAGTGTCCAAGAGTTTGGAGACTGAGTTGGAGACAAACACAGCTTTCGCTAGCTGTTAGCCATTAGCCACATAGTAGTAACTGTAACAACACATACAAACAAACTAAGTAACATTTTCAGGCACACTAACTATTCTGAAACGTCCTGCTGCAGCCACAGAGTCTGTACTTCTTCAGGAGCCTCTCCTTCTGGGTCCAATTCTGGGTCAAACTGGTATGGTTGAACGAAAGCATCTCTGAGAGCCATAGCAATACACATCCACCATAACATTAGTGCATGCTACTGCTAGCGTAAGAGGCATGTCTCCCTGAGAGGGAGTGTAGCAGGCAAGGCTCTCCAAGCAGGCATTGGCAGACGGAGCTTATTAGCATTTAAAGGTGCAGGCACAGAAACAGCCTGCTCTCAGTAGAGCGACTTTAGACAGCTGAAATTCAGGACCACTGATGGGTTTGGGGCAATGCATATCGAATACAGTGTTGTTGGACCTCTAACAGCTGTGTGAAACTGATGAAATAAAAAAACAGTATAATATGGGACCTTAAAAATAACTCTCTTCAGTCTTGTAACTTCTTTGATGCAAGTTGCATAAATGACATAATTCACGTCATGTAATGTAAGTGTAAGTCACTCAGACAACAAAAAGGGCTAACTGCAGCGCCAAACACTAATTAGGCTGCTGTATTTGATGCGTTGGGAGTGAGGAAGGGCTGGATATTTTTAATATTTCCATTTGTGGGATCATATGATGGTGTTTGTTTGACATATAAAAACATTATTCCATCTTTAAAAAACAAAAATCTCATCTCATTTAGGTGTTTCTGACTCTTTAAAGTCCAGATGTTTACATTTTTGTGTGATTATCAGTGGAATTCTCCTGATGGCAACAGTTTGTGTCTGCAGAGAAAATGCATTCAGCTTTTGTATTCTAGTATAACCCCTATCATCAAAAATATTTTCATTCACACAGGGGCTTTGAACATCACATGTTATCAATCTCTGAAATTAAATCAGAGCCCGAGCAGCAGATTGACCTCACTAAAGTGGGCACTGATTTACTATTGTTTCTCTGGACCTGAGTGCCAGGCTTTATGTTATTTTTGCAGCTCATATCTGTCAGTTCAGATAACATTTGTAACCCCACCACACAGTGGTACCAGATAATCTTTTCAGGCCATCAATCCAGCCAAGCCTCAGATCAGAATTTCCCTTCCAAATGCTGGGCCTGATAATCTCATGGTGTGTCCCAAGCGTCTGAAAAATAGATAAGATGGCCTTTGGTTCAGTGAGATGATCCAGATACAGAAAAGGTTGGAAGGACTCCAACAGTGCTAATGATACTGAAGCATCTGATGAAATATGTGCATTAATTTAAGATGTAGATGTAGAGGGATATGCAGCTGCTCATTTATGTCATTTTCTCTAAAAGAAAAAAAAGACAGCAACCTGAAATAGCAGATAATTATGGAGAAGAAATGTAACAATCAAACAAGTATTGGTAATAAAATGATCTTTTGTTGGAGGTTAAAGGTCATGGTTAAGCCTTTCTCAAACATAAGTAACCTTTGCTGAACCTTGGTGAAACACAGAGAGGCATCCACCAATGCTAGTGCAAAGATGATAGTAAATGCTAAATTGTAGTGTAGCAGTAGAAAAAAAAATATGGATTGAATACCATATTTGCCATTTCCAAAGGTTCTGACAATTATTGCCCCTGTTGTAAAAGCTATTGTTAGTCTGTCCTTGTCTATTTGTCTCCGATATGCCTAAGTTTCCCACAGGGTTTGGTTCCTGGGCCACTGCTATTTCCTTAATACTTACTGCCCTTGGGTCAGTTAATTAACAGTTTTAATATTATGTGTCATTTATATGCAGACAATAACAAGTTGCTTTTTTTCATTTAAACCATATGAGGCTCTTAGGTTAACCGGGATCTTAAACTGTCTTACTAATATTAGGGACTGGACAGCAGGAAACTATCTACAGCTCATTGTTGATAACAGGCTCTGGTCGGTGCTCTAGAGAAGGTTGTTCCCATGATTATACAAAGCATCAGGCTTCACTTCTCTGTTCCCCTCTCCAATTTGTGTAATTTAGGGGTCATTTTCTTTATCTAGTGTCACTGTTCGGAGTCCATGTTAAGCAAATGACCAGATCCAGTTATTTTCAACTGAAATATGAGCAAACAGAGATCTTTAGTCCAAACTGGCAAATCTGTTAATCATCTGCAGGTAATCCAGAATGCAACCCTAACCCTAACCCTAAAACACATACCTGTTTATACAGGCATTTATTTAACCTGTATGCACCCAGTCTGTACTTTACAAATGTACTACTACCTTTATAAAATGTATTTTATTATTCCTTTATTCTGTTTTTTATTATGTGTGAAGGCTCAGGTAGTCACTTTATATTCTGTTTTCTTACCATACATTAATGTCAATGTCAAATTTGCTAAAATTTACTTACCTTAGCCATGATCAGCGGCCAATCACACCAGACCACACAAGGCTGAAGCAGCAAAACATTTCTGTGTACATAATGAGTTACACTTGATTATGAATTAAACTATTTTGTCATGTGTTGAGAAAGAATGGGTTGTCTTACTTTGAGGGCCACATCACAGAAAATGCAGAAAATCAAGGTAACATCAAAAGAAAAGACATGATGACACATAATGCACTTCTGCATCACTGAAATCAAATAAATCATCAGAAAATATTATGTATGCACGAGATTACGTGACTCCGTTGAGGCCCCCACCGCCCAAAATAAATGTCTTTTTCAGGGTCTTTAAGCATGAGAATGTCTGGAAAGCGCCAATCGACAGCAGTGCTTATCAGACACTAGCTGGGCTGAGATCCAGCGAGTGGGCTGTGGGAAGATTAAACTGAATCCCCAAATCATTTTGTGGAAACAGTTTATGGGTTTTAACTAGAAAAAAGTCTAATTTAGTTTGAAGCCACAGGGCTGTGTGATGCTGCCAAAGCATCTGAGGTCCCTGTTAATGGAGATAAACCACAAAAAAAAAAAAAAAAAAAAGACTGTAGGCTAGTAGGTTAGCAACCTCACGAAGTGGGCCATTTAAACAGCCTTGACGTCAGCCTGTCACTATGTCTACTCAAAAAAAAAAAAAAACTGCGTAAAGGAAAGATGAAACATGATCTTAAACGTATCTGACTCAAAGCTGAATGAATATAACTCAAATTGCTGGCTATTTATGGAAGTATTCAAGGGGTATGGTCTGGTAGACTAAAGCAAGCTAACTCCAGACAGATTACCTCCTCTTTCAGGTGAAAGCAGTCAAATCACTGTACACCCAATCACACACAAGTATGTCATGCTGTCAAATCTGACTTCTTTTTGCATTGCTTTACTTCTTAAATCTATGCAGTAAAAAAGTCATTGACCTTTCTTCTATGATTATTGAGCTGTCACACAAAGGACTTTCCTTTTTCTTCCCGCTGTCACTGTTCCACATCACTTCGCTGTATCCTCCAGGGCAATTGAGCCAACAATCACATTACTTGACTTCTTTGACTGCAGTGAAATGTTTTTGTTATGACTTCTCCCTCAATGATTCTGTTTTTCTTAGAATAAACTGTTTGTACATTCGCGGCTACGTCAAGTATACTGACTCAGGGTCTATGAGTCATTGCCATTTGTTATTCTGGATTCTTCGCCTCAGAAACCTCTCTTTCTTTCATTTGTGTCGCTATCGCGCTGGTGGAGATTGTTGAATGCTGGATTGTTACATGTACCATTCATTTCTGTTGAGGATATCTTAAATGCAGATAATATTTCTTTCTAACCCTAGTAACATACTCTGTAATGATCGTGTTGCCAACTATTTTTTAATGAAAGTAGCTAGCACTAACTGCCAGACAACATCATACCATCATTTGTAATTTGATGACGCCATTGCACAGAGCTTAGTGTTTGTGTCGATTATAGCAAGGGAGAAAACACCGTAAGCCGTATAAAATATAGATGGAAAAGTCACAATATATTTGAAGTCAAAAAAGGTTTTTTAAAAGATAATAATGGAGAGACAGGGGAAAATAAACCATGCAAGATGAAACATGAACTACCTTTGTCTAGGCCCAAAAGTTGTCTTCAACTCCACCAAGCGTCCATTTTATCATAATTGAAGGTCAGCAGGTCTGTAACAGCCAACCACTAATGACCAATGCCTTTTTAACCACTGTGGTCATATCCATGGCCATGTTGTGCTGCTATTCAAAAACATATATATATATATATATATATATATATATATATATATATATCTATATATATATATATATATATATATATATATATATATATATGTGAAATTAAGGGCTTTAGGTGTTTTAGCCATTGTATACCTCAGTACCAGTGAACTGTCTTGCCCATGTACACTACAGCATCACAGAATCAGAGCACTGGCTCTCGGCCTACAAGCCACACTTATTGGCTCGCAGCCTCACTGCACAATGCCTTCTTTCTCTTCCTTTACCCTGTCCTATATCATTATCGCCATGTACTGTGGAAAGATAATGATATGTACATCCATTCACCCTGGGTGAAATGCCTCGCAGGGAGCCACCAAGCAGACAATCCCCTTCTCTCCTTGCTGAAACTCCGTCTCTGCTTTCTTTTTATCCCTCTCTCTTCCTCAGCAGACACATGGCATTTGTTATTTGTCCCCTAACCTACTATGTTTTCACGCACAATGATTTATAAATAGGGTGCTGTTTAGCATATCAAAAGACACCAAGGCAGGGATAGAGAGAGGAAGGGGCAGAAACGGAGAGAGAGGGAGGAAGAGACTGAAGATGTTGGAGAGACACAGAGGAAGAAGAGAAGTCTCTGGGAGTTTATGAACTCAGGTGTTTACGGTGCTGACACTCATAGAATGTGTGTTCGTATCAGAACTGGGGTGCTCAGTTGGGATTCCAGAGGGTAAGAGTTCAATTAGACTTATTTCATGTGGCCAAATATACAGTATCAAAGAAATGTCTTCATTATCTAACATGTTTTCCATTGACGTGTTGTTAAGGGTGTGGTGATACTTCTACTAACACTTTACTTAGTCTTGGATATACTGTTTGACAGCTCATTCTTGACTCAACTCAAGGTAAACTTACTTCAGTGACGACTGATGAAACTCCACCTACCACTGTAGACTGTCATGGTTGAAAAAGTCTTCAGTGGCAAGATTGAACTGTGAATCCAAACTTTTCACAAAATAGGCGGTACAAATGCTCAGTGTCATGGAAGGTTAGAACATCCAAACTGTTTGCTGATGAAGACTGTGTGACACATTCAAAAGCTCCAAGACAGGAAAAGGAATAGATTGTTGTATCAACTCAGTGAATAATTCAGATACACTCAAGTAAATGTATCCATAGCAATAATCGATCAATCAATCTATGACACTATCTACTCCGCTCACTCTTGATTCTGTGTCACAAGCAGGACCCAAACCCTGTCTGGTGTATGATCCGTCAAATTACCCCAACCACCCTCACTCCTTATACCACTGCAGTAGAGGGGCATTTGTAGGCATGCTGCTAGGGGGGTAACTACATTGTCATGCTTAGAAACTAAAGGAGACTGACATGGCTGATGTGTTTGATGCTTTGGGAGTGTTACTGTGAATAAGAACAGCTAACAAGGTATTTGACACTGCAAGGCTTCATGCCTCCAACACAATGTGACAACAGCCCCCTTTTTTTCTCTGTAAATCATGATTCCCAGTGGGCCCAGTGCACCGCTTGGTGAACACGCTAGTTGTTTACTGTCTGAAAGGCTCATAACAACATTTTGCTTTTTCAAAATCTCTCTTAGCATCTTGTGAGTTGTCGATCACAGTTGCCTGTCTCTGTATCTCAAGCTCTACTTTCTTGGATCCTGTTGGAAGTCTGGTGTATTTAAAGACAGCATGTTATTCATGATGATCCAGACGAGGTTGCATCATGTTTGCATTTGGGATGTGTGATGTTCAGTGGTTTGTAGGCTACTGTAGCTTTCACCTTCATTTTACCCACCTTACTTGATTAGCTGACACATTTGCAGGAGAACACACATGTACAGAAATTTTGTTCACTGACAAATGCGTGGATACAGCATGAGCATCCAGTTTGCCGTTTTCCTTGTCAGGAACAGAACTGCACGTAGGACAAAGAATGATACAGGACAAGTTGTCCTGATAACAATAAACAATGGACACCATGTCCTGTCCTGTCCCACTTTATGTATGCCATAAAAATAGAAGCTGTCTGTGAATCATTATCCATTTTTAACTTTTAACCAGAGGTCTAAAAAAACAGTAAAAGGCCCAGTTCACAGTGTAGTTTCATGTGAGAGCACTGATGGAGGTGTTCATTTTGGGAAATGTGCTTATTTCCGTTTCTGTAGGATGAGAAAAATGATATGGTTCTCACAGTTAAACAGCTAGCCCGGCTCCCTCCAAAGGTAACAACATCTGTATACCAGAATCTTTCTTAAGGCATTTGGTTTGTTGATCTATACCAAAACTGAAGTTTTAGGCCTGCAAAGCCACTAAAACTCACTCATAATCAGTGAGCTTTTTAAGTGCTGATAGGCTGTTTTAAACCTCTGGACAGAGCCAGGGTAGTCCCTCCCCACCCTCCATGCTGAGCAATGCTGACCAGCTGCTGGCTTCATATTTACTTCACAGACATTAGAGTGCTATCAGTCTTATCATCAAGCACAGCGTTATCAATTCTAGTCATAGAGGCCCCCTGCCCTGCATGATTTAGACGTTACCCTGCTCCAACACACCTGAGTCAAACAATCAACTCGTAATCAAGCTCTTTGCCGAAGCCTGATAATGACCCACTCATTTGAATCAGTTGTGTTGAGGCAGGGAAACATCTAAATCATGCAGAGCAGGGGGCCTCTATGGCTAGAACTGAATACCACTCATCTGGTAAGTAAGTAGCATAGTATCATGGGAGCTGCTGACTTCATTGTTAGACAACCACCAACGCTGATGAAAGTAACTCCTGCACACATGTGCAAAGCGGAGGTAATGTTGTTAAGTTTTATGTGCATTGGGTTTATTCCTGTTTGCCTACGTACGTCCTCGCTCTCTGACTTGCCATCGGTGCACCGAGAGAGAAAAAAAACACTGCATGTTGGTTTTGATTGACAGCTGCTAACACTGTGGTAACAGAGGGCTGACCACACCGCTAACAGCAAGCTTAAGTGTGCAGGGTGATAAAAGCACAACACTCACCAGCAGCCTGCAGTGTACAGACAATCTGCTCCCACAGATGGACTTCTCTGTCTCTGTTATAAGAGTTTCTGTGTGATAAAGCTCAAAATAGATAGACACAGCCATTCATTTAATAATGACAATATCAATATCTTGGTTTCATAGGTTGGTTTCAGAGTTCCACAGTGGGGGCTGCAACACGTAAGGCTCTGTCTCCAAAGGTTTGCAGCCGGGGTGGGGGGGAAGCCGAGTCTGAGGACCACAGCATCTGGGACCGGATAAACGGGTGGAGTAGGTCCGAAAGGTACTGGGGGGAGGGCCATGCAGGGATCTGTAGGTCAGAAGTAGGGTTTTGTTGGGGATGTGGGTCTTAATGGGGAGCCAGTGGAGTTGGTTGAGGATTGGGGTGATGTGCTGCCAAGGTCTGGTGAGGGTGGCAGCTCAGTTTTGCACCTGCCCGATGGGGACTCGGAAGAGGACACCAATGCAGTAATCGAGATGGGAGGTAATGAAGGAGTGGACCAGGGCTTCTGCCACAGGGTCCCGAGCCAAGAGATGGTAAAGAGTGGATTTAGTGATGGATTTGAGGTGGGTCTGAAAAGACAGGGTAGAGTCCAGATTGCAGACCTTAGGAGAGGGAGGAGATGGAGCAGCATTCCATGCCAAGGCGGAGATCTCCAACCTTCTGGAGCAGCACTTTGACGGCCACAATGACAAAAAACTACATGGAACACACCTTAAACTCGAGCAAACTCACAGATTTCTCTGAGTTTGAACATTGTTGGAAACACTATACAACACATTCTTTACACATTTTAACGCAGAATTCTCACACGTCATTCCTTTAATCAGTATTTTGAACATCAGTTAAACTGCTGACTGGAACTGTTTGAGAGGCCCTGATGTACAACTTTAATGGACATCTGTCGGCCAATCAGAAACAAGCAGGCTGAGTGTCCTTGGCAGCACAAAACTAAAAGATAGACTATAAGAAATCTTGTTGTCCAAATGCAGGTGGTCAGCGCAAATGTCACAACTTAGAATTGGTATATGCCAACTAGTCACACAACAACAAAGTGGTATATTGCTGTAAAAGTGATATCCTCAAACAGGCCTCTACAAGACTGTGGCCCACTATCAGAGAACAGAGCACATGTGAACACAGCCTCTGTGTGCTCACGTGGAAACTGGGGCTTGGACCGGGTCTTGGATGAGCGGCAGGCCGAGCCCAGTGGGACAGCGAGGGGCACCTGAGCCCAATTAACCTCTGTCTATATCTTTGTGTGTCCCGGCGGACGCGGTAGACGAGGCCTGGACTGAACCATGACAGGCTCACATGGTTAGCACGGCACCCTGAAAAAGACACCACATACGGCCCGATGCATCCTGGAAAAACAGGGATTTTTTTTTCTTCTTCTTCTTTTTTTTTTTTTCTTTTATGGCACAGGTTGTGTGTGTTTAATGTTGGTACAGGCCCAGATATCCTGCCTCTCTTTACTCTGCAGCACGCTGAACAGTCGCTCGGTGCTTCCCAGCGTCTCTGTGACCGTGCATCTGCATATTTCCACATGCTCTGTACACCTCGGCTGTTTGTAACAAATAGGGGAGCACCTCACGCCACGGTGCACGCTGCTAAATAAATAATAGGCCATCAAACACTGCCGATTTATGTAAAACTAGCCGGCGCTGTAAGCATTTATTTTCCCTTCATCTCTGGCTGGGAGAGAAATGGGCTGCGCACTCAGGGTGTCAGTATCAGGGTTAAAGCTGTCCTGCAGTGCTGATAACATGCAATAATTCTGCCTGGATTATTACGCCCAGAATAAGTGTCGCCCTTTATTCGGCTCTCAGAAAAGAAACAGGCGCCAGACTTATTCTCTACTGATTACAACGTGTCAGAATGACATGGAGAGTCTTTACGGAGGCTTATTTTATTTTTAGGGTTTGTGTTCAATATCCTGTAAATGTGGAAGTTTTAAATGTCTATATTTAGCCACCTGATGCCCGACAAAACGAAAACGAGATGAATAAAGTGTTACAGTAATAACTCTACCGTGAATTAAGTCCTATTCTTAACCCCTTCCTGGCAGCTATGGTCAGGCTGCAGGTGGAAGAGGAACAATTCACACTGACTTTTCCGACTCCCTGTGGCCTCAAATCTGACTCTGATCAGTGTCAGTCAGACCTCATTCTCAGCAGTCATGGCGGTGTGCATGCGATTCCCATCCACACAGACATAAGCGGTCAAAACCAGAGGTTTGCAAGCATATAATCTTTTTTTTTAAATTACCTTCCTTTAATCTGTTTTGTTCTGTCATCTGTCTACCTGATGCTGATTAGGCGATATCTCAGTTTTCCTGTCACATTTAAAGAAGCGGAAATGTATTTTTCTTTGGCGGATTGTTCCATTTTAATGGATAATTGAGAGTTTAAACTCTCCAGGAAAGCAAGAAAAGAGTAAAGATTCCTGTACAACAGAAATATGAGATTATATTGATGAAATAATATATTTTTTTTCTTCTTCTCTATTGTGTTGGTCATCCTATCACCCCTCAGATCGATCACAGCTCATAGACATGATGTTTACATGCCACTTATTTGCAATTCTATACCTCTAAGAAAATATAATGCTACGCAGAAAACACCATTAATTAACTTTCCCCTGCAAGTCGTAAAATGTTGATGCTCAAATGATCAGACACTCTTGCAGCACAGTGTCACTGTGTGGCAACTCAATCATGATTCATTGTTTTTATTGTTTCCATTATTGTTTCTGCACTGTCAGCACTTGATTAAGGTTAGAGGACAAAACTGGTCTTGAGACATCATATTTATTAACACTTAACAGAATATTTCCCTAACTGAAGGGTTTTAGTTGACATAATGCATTTAAACCCACCACTAAACTGAGATCTCTGCTACATAGGTGCAATACAAAATAAAGAGCTGGCAGCTTGGCCTTAAGCTTCTAACTGTGACGCTCTACCTACCTCTCTAGCATCAGTTATGCATGTCAAGGGCTTTACAGTCAAGTTAGCAAAATGCAATGTCCGGTTAGACTTTGAAAACAATGCTTGCTAACTTACACTTCATATGTTATGACATGTTATGACTGTTGACCTGTTAGTAATGTTAGAAAACAGTCGCTGCCGGTTTGAAGCATTGGGATGATGAGTTAAATCCCACACTTAATGAATAATTTCTTTGACTGTTGGTCTAGACAGGAACACTAAACCTCCTTGAGGAGGAAGAATAATCTCCCTTTAGACCTAAGTGAATGTGTGTGATCCTGGTTCTGTTCTTCTCTTACTGCTGTCTTTATCATTTTGCCAAGAATGACACCATTCACAATGTTCTGTGTCATTTCGTCTGCACATAATTTCCACTGTATGCCCTCGTTTGATTTGAGCACGTAAGGATGATACTGTTCTTGATGACTGTAGATGAGTTCAGAGCCCTGACCTGTCTGGACCGGTACCAGATATATATATATATATATATATATATATATGTATGGCACAGACCAGACACTGTGAGTGACGCTGTGAGCAGCGAGGCTCCAGTGTGAGCGTAACTGACCCAGACACTGAGCATCTTCTTCAGCAGTGCTCCTCCACAACTCACGACTCTGAACCCTGCTGCTCGTCTTCCTAGCTTTTCCGAGCTAGGAAGTGTCTGCTGAGTGCAGTGTTATGGCTGGGCAAGAAACCGGCAGCACTACGTGGTTATTAGGTCTAGCGTCAATAAACAGTGAGGCTGACCTTTGACCTTTTGGGTGCAAAATGTCATCACTTCTTTGACCAACGATTTCTCAGTTCATGTCGGATTGATGCTACGATTGTCATGTTTAAGTCTGAGTCTTGCATTCATATTATTGTATAGCACTATATTTGCACTGTGGCAGAGGCTGGTTTCAGCAGCTCCTTGATGAATTAGAGTGATCCTTCTTTAACCTCCCATGTGTTTACAGGTTTCTGGTATGGGGGGAAAGCACTGTTGCTTCGGGTTGTACCTCCTTAAACCTGATTGCAATCGTCACAGGGTGGTCCTCAACAGAGGGAATGAAGCTACAGCGCCCCTGAAAAACACAGCTTGAGGTGCGCTCTGGCTTGTTTGGTAGGTCTGTTAGCAACCCGATTAGTGTTGGGGTAACCTGCCATTTTCAGCTCGTAGGTTGTGCCTAGTGTCTGACTTGTATACGCACAGTCTACACGTGGTGAGTCAGACTTACTTGACGTAGCTGGTAGTTCATCGATTACTGTGACTCACACCGATTTCTAATCCTATTTGTATGCTTATCTTCCTCCTATAGACAGATATGTAGATATGGTATATATATATATGTGTGTGTGCATAATGTCTACCCTCTGGTATCTGCAGTCGTAACAGAGAGGACATTTTTAAAAAGATTTCAGCAGAAACAAACCGTCTCGGGCTGAGTCACACAGTATTGACAGACAGACGGAGGCATTATTGGATTTGGTATTTTCATGGAATTTGTTGACAAAAGAAATATTTCATTATGACTCTCTCATCCCCTAAAAAAATCTAGAAATGATGTCTTAATAACATCAATGCGATTACAATAATGACGCCGCCAGCGAGCTCGTGTCATACTCTCACATGCTCCCGCCGCCTCACTCGCTCCACACCGCTGACACTGGGGCGGAATTTACAGCTCGGAGCAGTAAAAAAGCCTCCGCTATCTCAATACTACATCACGTTCGGCCACGTTTTTTACTGCTTGCATTAGACTTTCATAAACTGCGGAGCGGGCGTGGGAGGAGAGACTGCAGGCCTCTTTTCACTGGATGATCATGTCATATGTCATGTACTGAGACTAGATTTACCGCAGGGTAAAAGTCCGCGGAGGAGGCCCGACGCCCAGCGTGTTCCACACTTCACATCCCTCCACGACTGCACTTGACTGTTACTTACTGTACAGGTCCTTATAAGCAAGGGTATAGCTTTGTTTTCTTTGGTACACATTGTTGGCAATATGTGAATAATTCATTCTATATTAGATGATATGATTCTCTATATCTATGTCAATCATTGAAACTTATCAAATTGGCTATATAATGCTTTCCAAATGAGTAGTCAGTAATAAAACAGTAGAAATGGTGTTTAAATTGCTCTGCCATAATTGATACACTAAAATATAAGACCATAATTAAAGATGAATAATACTGTATGTGCTTCACCGAAAATAATTGTGAATATAATTATAATAATATGAATGTAATTGTGCATTATGTAGTATTAAATATTTGATTTCTGCTTACTTTAGACATATTTTAGGGCAAAATTGAGCGCAACAACTGTGGGGGTTTTGAGGCAAACTTGTACAGATGTGTATTTTTTTAGCCTCATGTCTGCAGTCTGCAGTCTTGGGCTGTGGAGAAAACTTCGGCCCATCAGAGGTGACAGCCGTATGTAGCCTGAGAGACCAAACCCAGGGCAAAATAAACATCAACCAATAGAAGGGGATTCAGATATCCATCCGAAGCGGACAGCTGCATGCCTGTCAGTTCACACCTGGCATCAACATGCTTCTCAACTCACTTCCCATCATCATCGGATCCCAGCTCCCTGCTCTGCTCGCAGATTGACATGTAAATCACTGGAACAAGCGGATCCGAGGTTGTTGTCGCCTCTCTCATAAATTTAGTGTACATGACAAAATTAGTTGCAACAGTGTGGAGGACATCCACAGGACAGCACACACACAGACACACACACAGACTGCTAAAAGAATGTGGAACATGCAGACCACCTCCAACTATGATCTGACCGACCGGATCTCACTTGACAAATCATATTGCAAAATCTGGACTGAGTGGTTGTCATCATGAACTTATGAAAGTTAATGTCCCGCAAATGACATTTTTACAAAAGAGAAGAAAGGTGTTCACGGGCCTGCTTCTGAATGAATTCTCATTTGTTGCGTACAAGAGAAGTGAATTGGCTTTTTCTCGCTGCATTCAGATTTGCATCAATATTAGATTTGCATCGGTGGTTGCTGCTGGCACACAGCTGCAACAGGACAACAGGTGTGTGATCCGAGCGGGGCTGAAGCCATTGATCACTGAGCGTGGCACAGTGCCACACGGCTGGAGAATAAGAAAAAAAAAAAAGTCATCGAAACATTATTAAAATGAGGAAACAGGAGGGAGAAAAATGCCTCACCTGAGCAGCAATTACCCAGCTCGCCTCTTGGAAAAAGTGGTGCAGTTGCTTTTGCAACCAGACGGGGGCGACACACCAAAGACTTAAAAAAACTCACAGAACAGGAGACATTCGGAGCAGTCACAGAGGCTGCAAAGGGACAAAGCGAAGAGCGGATGGGGGTTTGTTTTAAACCCATTAAAATGCTTTTATTTTTTAATCCAACAAATGGGATTAGGGCGCACGAGATTCCAGGTTTTTTCCAGTGTTTGGACACAGGAAGCAGTGTCTCGGCCACATGGCCAGACTACCAACGACAGCTGAGACGGAAGCAGGGGCCCTGCCAACTGTCTGGCTCATTCTCTTGTAGGCCTGCTTCCCTCAGGCCACTCACAGCCAGTGTAGGAACATGTCCAAGACTGTCAAATATCAGCACACTCACACACACACACACACTCTCTCTCTTGCTCTCTCTCTCTCTCTCTCTCGTATTAGTCTGCACACACACTCACACACACTGAAGGGAGTCGAGGAAGAATGCTTGATTTGCTCCTTTCATGCAGGTGTCGGGGCTACATTTGAAAGCCGCTTCTAAGAAGTGAAGCGCGTCCCAGTTTTGCATACATTACTGCGAATCAACCCATCGAGTGACTGGGTTTTTTTTTTTTTTTTTTTTTCATAAATAACTAAGGATAAATTGCACAAGAAGGCTGCAGGAATCAGCCGAATGAGGGAATAATTGAGAGCGAATGTTTTATCAAAACATCATAGCGTACAGTCTGAAGCAGCCGGCTCCGTGGAGTGGAGTGGAGTGGAGTGGAGTGGAGGGGGATTGCCTCCAAAGGGAGACGGCGAACGGCAAAACGCACTATTCACACATAACACTCCGTGGTTACGTGGCTGATGATTGTGTTATTATCCGTTCCTCAAACACCAACAGTCGAAAGACCATACACGGCATTCAATTATGCACGATCCAGAACACAAACACGACCTTTTCAATGTAAAGGTTACAGGAGGGTAAACACAATAAATGCGAGTGTCATCAACGGTGCCGCGTACCTGCGTGACCTGAATGGCTTCTGGAGCTGTTTTTACTTAAAGGAACACGCCGCAATTATTTAACTACTTCTTAAACGAGCGTCGGTGTTTGGGGTTGCGCGTGGAGCATTTTTACAGGTGGAGCAATAAGTTTTTGTTTCTTTTTGACATGAGAAATAGCAGCGATACATAAATAAAGATCCCGAGTCGATGTCTTTGTTTTATACTTTATTTTGTAGTTCTGGTTCAACGCTCCGCACAAACAACCGCAAGCAGATGATGAGCTGGAATATTATTTCTGTTTGGCGCCATCAGTGCATGAGTTGGCAGAATTATGCCTCAAACTCCACTGATAAATGCGGTGATTGATCTTCTCTGTATATTTAATTTGTTCTACTGTAATGTATGATTATTTAAATTAGTACACAGTGAAGCACACTTTGGATGCATTCAAGAGAAAGTGGACGGGGCATTTAGTGTCCTCAGTGTTGAGTAACTGTGGGAGGAAGTTAAACACATACGTCAGGCTCTTGAAATCAACTGTTAGACTGTTAGAAAGACATGAATGATGCGCCAACACTTCTTTTTACAGGTGTGCAAGCTCCATGGTACGAAGCTGGTAATTACCAAGTAATGTATTTGAAATTCCATTGAAATGACCCCCATGATACTACAATAATTACCTCAGATTATGTTAAATTTTACCCCGATGAAATAATTTTGTGCTGTTTTTGCAACAACCAGTTCATAAATTGCTTTCCAGGAGACTTCCAGCTGGTTTCTGTCCAACTTCCCCTCAGCAGGACACCAAATTGATGCGAGTTGTCCAACTTCTTTACTGACTGGACAATGGCCAGATACTGAAAATAAACTGTCATGATCAGCAAAAGTCAAACAGAAACAAGTCAAACATTTCTCAGAAAACAGAAGCATGTTCTTGTTGTATGATTTTCATTCAATTTGAAATCATTTGTGCGGTAATTTTGGGGTAAATTTCAACTATTTTACTTATTAATTACCACTTACACACCATGAAATAAGTGTTGACAGATACAAACTGTTAATTAATAACCCCATTTGTGACACTTATTTAATACCTGTGGCATATTTTACCTTGAAATCAGGTGCAGCTCACCCCCACCTGCACGCAGCATCGCCTGCTACAATAACAACATCCGTCCCTGCTGCACCGCCCTCCCCTCCGACACGGACCGACCTGCCGCTGACATCCATACTTCCCATCTTCCCCTTTCTCCGGCGCTGCTTTCTCAACGTGTGCGTCACTTGGCTCCGCCAACTGTTGCTGCAAGAGGAAACCAGAGGTGAGGCTTCCGGTGAGGCCGCACGATGTCGGGTTTCAGGGTGCGACTCCCCTCCTTCTTTCTTTCTTTTTTTTTTTTATTTTTTTATCTTCTTCTCCCGTGGGGGTGTCAGCTGTGCGGATAGGAGGAGTGCGGGCGCTGGACTCATCTCACATGAATAAATCAACACAGGGATACACACACACACACACACACACACACACACATAGGTAGACTGGTTGAGCCCGTCAAAATAATAAATAAAACAAAAAAACAATAAAAACAAATACTAGAATCAAATTGGAGCTGTACCTCAAGACACGCTTCTCCTCCTCCTCCTCTCTCCAGCGCTCTATCCATCCATCCGTCCACCTCCTCTCCGCTCGGATCAGCTCTCCCTCTCTCCTGCAAAACACACACAAGACGACGAGAGGAAAAAAAAAATGTGAGCCGCGTGAGCCTTTGATTGACTGATTTCCCACCTTCACCCTCTTTTTCCTCTCGCAGCCCGTCTGACTGCAGCACTCCTGAATAATAACCCTCTCTCTCTCTCTCTCTCTCTCTCTCTCTCTCTCTCTCTCTCTCTCTCTCCTGTTTAAAATGCCGCTCACGGGCGCGCTCCCGTGCCCGGTTTTAAGCACTCACACACACACTCACACACACACACACCCTCTCACTGCCTGCCTCCAATCGGACCTCGGGGACGCGCACAGGTCGCGTCGCGCAAGTCAAGTCCAATGCGACGATTTGGCAGGTAAAGGGTCATTTTATCTTTTCTTTCTTTTTTTTCTTTCTTTCTGTTTTTTTTTTAATTAAAAAAAAAATAAAAAATGTAATCCCCCTCTCTTTACTTCCCGCTCCGAGGGGGGGCGTTCCATGAAAATGATAATTTAAGAAAAATACAGGATAATCGTGAGATCGTGACAAAGTGTCAGGAGCGAGCGTGCGCTCTTAACAACGGATCTGTTTCAAGGTCTGGAGTTAGTTTTGTTTTTTTTTTTTTGTTTTTTTTTTCATTTGTCGTCTCTAAGAGAGAGAGAGAGAGAGAGAGAGAGAGAGAGAGATCCCCTCCCTTCTCGTCACCCTCTCTCTCTCTCTCCCCTCCCTCCCTCCCTCCTCTCTCGCTCTCTCTACATCTCTGCATTCTCCTCTTTTATTCGTGTGGGAAGCTCAGTGAATGCGGCTGCAGCAGGAGCCAGCAGACTTAACGCGCCTGACACGGATACCGCTCTGTTTCTTACAGGAGGGAGAGGGAAGCTCGCCTTCCTCACTCCGAACTCCCTCCGCTTCACCGCGACTGGATGTCGCTTGGCTTTTGTAAGAAGACAGGAAGAAAGTAAGAAAGAAACGAAAGACAGAAAGAGAGAGAGCGCGCACGTTTCCTCCACCAAGTTGATTTGTTGTGTGTGTGTGTGTGTGTGTTGCTGGTGACATTCGGTGTGGAACGATGGGAGCGGGAGAAAGCGCGGAGTTTTTTCCAGCCCCAGACTCGCACCGCAGCGGACTAAAGGCTGAATAACTGCATTATTCATTTTTTTACGCACCGCTTCCTCTTCTCCTCACTTGTTTCTCTTGTTTCTCTCTGCGCTTTTCCGCTTTTTCATTTTTCTTCGGGGGTCCGGGAGAGGAGCGTCGATACCGCCATAGCCCTTTTCTTTTTTTCTTTCTTTCTTTCTTTTTTTTTTTTTTACGGGGAAAAAAAAAATCCTTCCCATTGGATGGACAGTGAAAGAAGCATCTCTTCCGCTGATCGCTGAAGAGAAACCAGCAGTTTTCTTTTTGTTCTTTTTGCACGGGGTGTCAGAGAGAGAGAGAGAGAGAGAGAGAGAGAGAGAGAGAGAGAACTAAAAGACTGGATTTATGCTGCCTCGATGGAAAAAAAAAAAAAATAACACACCGACGCGCACAACCTGATGGGAGCGTTTTGGCTGCGTTCGCCCTCTGAAGCGTTCTCCCGGTGCGCAACTTCGTTCGAAACAAACCCGTATTTATTCACCGGAGCGTTGGGGGGTTGCTGAGCCGAGCTGAAAAGCCAGCCAGACGCACAGTGTTGGACATCCTTTCTACCCCCCCACCTTTCTCCTCTCAGTTCCTCTACCCCCCCTTTGAAATAAACTCGAAGAATGACGGACTTATTTCACCGCATCACCGACCACCCTGCGCCTTTTTTCACACCTTGGAGTCGCCGGACGCGCCGTCAAGATCTCTAAAAAAGCTGTCCGCCTCTCCCTTTCTCTCACCCCTCTGTCTCTATCTCTCTTTCCTCTCTCCCGGCCTCCCTGCGAAAAAACAAACAAACAAAAAAACAAAAAAAAAAAGCAAAAAACAAAAGCCCAAATGTACGCTCTCCCATGGAGGTAGTACAGCCACCTTGGGGACCGAACGACCAGAGGGGTGATTTTTCCAAGCAAGAGGAGCCCGTCAGCAAGAGACGCATCGGGTGAAATCGGAGCTACTGTTCTCCCTCCCCCCACCCCCCACCCCTCCTCTCTCTCTCTCTCTCTCTCTCTCTCTCTCTCTCTCTCTCTCTCAGCTCCCTTCTCTCCATCTCCTCCGCACCCCCCTCCCTCCCTCCCCTCCTCCAGCCCAGTACGCCTGGCTCGGGTTGATATACAGTATCCCGCATGGAGATATAGGGGGGGCCGGAGGAACCTTGTTGCGCCCCCGACAACTGTCCGCGTTCCGCTCGAGCCGGGGAGGAACGTTTGCGCACGTCTCCATCCATGTCTCACCAACGCTGCCCCGTGTCTCCGGAGGGAGCCGCATTCATTACCACTCCAGCTTTGGGTAAGTGGGAATTTATTCAGATTTCATCCATGTTCCTTAAATAAATAAATAAATAAATAAATACATGTATACAATGTGTTAGATTTGAGCATCTTATTATTTTTTTTTTCTTTGTTGTCAAACACGAGGAAGGAATCGGGTTGTCAGCGTGATAAATGTGTGCCGCTCAAAAAAAAAAAAAAGAAAGAAAAGAAAAGAAAAAAAAAAAAACCCTTCTCAATATGTCAGCAGCGGGCTCGTTCCCAATTGCTCCTCTTCCTCCTGATTCTCACAGTTGCCTAAATAACCTGAATGTGCTGCTCAGTGGCGGTGGAGGTGCAGGTGGTGCTGGATGATGCTGCTGCTGGCTTCAAATGAGACCCCCATGAAAAAGAGAACTGCAGCCGTTTGACTTTGATTATGTTGAATGTGCTGAGAGGGGGAGAACACACAGTCGTGTTGCCGTCTTTTGACATTTTTTTTTTTTTTTTTTTTTTTTAGTTTTATTTCTCCGAGACGATGCTTCACGCTCTGGATGTCAGAATAAGATGCATACTCGAGCGGCGTCAGCTCACGGGTTTGAGTAATTTCCAGGGCATGTGGTACTTTTCTTTTTTTTTCTTTTTTCTCCTCCTCCTGCAGTGTTGAATAATCTGCATCAAGCGTTTTTGCGCCGTCCAATGATTAGGCTGAATCACTGTGTCAAAGCCAAAGCTGCTTGCTGCCATGAGATAATGAAAAGTGCACTAATCAAAAATGAGAATCATTAGCAGCCCTGATGTTTTTATCACTGTGAAACCTTACGATGACACCCTGATGTGATTTCTAAGACTAAAAAAGCTGAAAATGTTGCTGTAAAATCAATTTTGAATATGCATTTTGATGGTTTGCTTTGTGTGTGTGTGTGTGTGTGTGTGTGTGTGTGTGTGTGTGTGTGTGCGCGTGAATATGTGCTCTGGTTTGCACATATGTGCGCCTGTGGTGTGGATGCTCCTGTGTGCACTTGTCTTTTTCCCTCTCCAAAGGTTACTAAATGGTTTTCTGGGGGAGGATCTCTAACCGGCGAGATGCTGCTCGTACTCCTGCTGGCAGCCTTTTCTTCGTCCATCTCCGGCACCCTCTCCTCCTCTCTCTCCTCCCCCTCCATGTCGGACGGACCCCAGACAGTCGACCCGTCAGCCTCGGACTTGATGGCCGAGACCTGCAGCGCCTGCTCCTGCATGTCGGTGGAAAACGTGCTGTACGTCAACTGCGAGAAGATCACCGTCTACCGGCCCACGCAGCTCATACCGCCGGCCTCGTCCCTGTACCACCTGAACTTTCAGAACAACTTCTTAATCATCCTCTACCCAAACTCCTTCCTCAACTTCACCCACGCTGTGTCGCTGCAGCTGGGGAACAACAACCTGCAGAACATCGAGGGCGGGGCGTTCATGGGGATGAGCGCCTTGAAACAGCTGCATCTGAACAATAATGAGTTAAAGGTGCTGCGAGCGGACACTTTCCAAGGGATAGAGAACCTGGAATACCTGCAGGCTGACTACAACTTGATAAAATACATCGAAAAGGGAGCGTTTAACAAACTGCACAAGCTGAAAGTGCTGATACTGAATGATAATCTCATACAGGCACTTCCTGACAACATATTTCGCTTTGCCTCGCTCACGCACCTGGATATAAGGGGGAACCGCATCCAGAAGCTTCCTTATTTGGGGGTTCTGGAACATATTGGGCGTATTGTTGAGCTGCAGCTGGATGACAACCCCTGGAATTGTACCTGTGATTTAGCACCTCTCAAGGCATGGCTCGAAAACATGCCCTATAATATTTTTATCGGCGAGGCCATATGTGAAACTCCGACTGACTTGTACGGGAGGCTCCTGAAAGAAACCAACAAACAGGAGCTTTGTCCCATGGGAACAGGAAGTGACTTTGATGTCCGGATGCCGCCCATGCATCCTGATAACGGACAGTCCCCGTCCAAAATGTCCCCGACCACCGTGGTTCCCTTAGCCACAAAATCGCCAAAAACCACTGACTCATCTAAGATTTACGGTAACGGTATCGTGGCTGGTTTACCCCCTTTTGGAAGAAATAGCCAGATTGTCTCCTTTCAGACACGGACCCCTCCATTGTTGTGTCCACAGCCCTGCAGCTGTAAAGCCCACCCCTCTGACTTTGGCATCAGCGTCAGCTGTCAGGAGAGGAATATTAAAAATCTAGGCGATCTCATTCCCAAACCCCCAAATGCCAAGAAACTTCACCTGAGCGGGAATTACATCCATGACATCAGCCCAGCAGATTTCCAAGGGTTTGAGGGTTTAGATCTGCTCCATCTCGGCAGCAATCAAATCGTAACAGTCCAGAAAGGAGTGTTTGCTAACCTCACTAACCTGAGGAGACTGTATTTGAATGGAAACCAGCTGGAACAGCTACACCCAGAGATGTTTTTGGGCCTGTCAAACCTGCAGTACCTATATTTGGAATACAATGCCATAAAAGAAATCTTAGCAGGCACCTTTGACTCCATGCCGAACCTGCAACTCCTCTATCTCAACAACAACGTTCTGCGCAGTCTCCCCGCCTACGTGTTTGCGGGTGTCTCTTTAGCCAGACTGAATCTGAAAAACAACCACTTCATGACCCTGCCAGTGAGCGGAGTCTTGGACCAGCTGCAAACATTGACCCAGATAGACCTGGAGGGGAACCCGTGGGAGTGTTCCTGCGATCTTGTCGCCCTCAAACTCTGGCTAGAAAAGCTAAGTGATGGAGTGGCTGCCAAAGAGGTGAAATGTGCCTCCCCTGTGCAGTTCTCCAACATAGAGCTGCGTCTCTTAAAAAATGAGATCCTGTGTCCCAAGCTTGTGGCGAGGCGGCCGTTCATTCTCACAAGCGCCACCCCTATTTTGACCTCAGTGTCGCCTGCTGGCGTCGGCAAAGCACCACCAGGAGGGCCCGTGCCGCTCTCCATCATGATCCTCAGCATCCTCGTAGTGCTTATCCTCACTGTGTTTGTAGCCTTCTGCCTTCTAGTCTTTGTCCTGAGGCGGAATAAAAAACCAGTGGGCCGGCAGGAGGGGCTCGGGAATCAGGAGTGTGGCTCCATGTCGCTGCAGCTCCGCAGACACAGCCACAAGTCGGGCAAAAAAGGCGCCATCCCGGGAGACGACTTGGGAGGCGAGACGTTCATCCCCCAGACCATCGAGCACATCGGCAAGAGCCACACCTGCGGGATCGGACGCTCGTCAGACATGGACGCCGGGTTCAAGTTTGCAGACTCACAGCGGCAGAAGATCATCCTCAAGGACAAGGACGCGCTCTCCACGCTGGAGCGCAACAAACGCCTCAGCACCATCGACGAGCTCGAGGAGTTCCTGCCGCACCGGGAGCCCAGCATGTTCATCCAGAACTTCCTGGACAGCAAACGAGATTTCAACAGTATAGGGATGGGCGGGTACGAAATCCGCTACCCGGAGAAAACGCTGGATAAAAAGATGAAGAAGTCATCGCTGATAGGCGGGAACCACAGTAAGATCGTGGTGGAGCAGAGAAAAAGTGAGTATTACGAGCTGAAAGCCAAGCTCCAAGGACCGCCTGATTACATGCAGGTGCTCGAGGAGCAGACTGCACTGAGTAAAATGTAGGGATTGTTGTGTTTGATTTAGTGCATTGATTACACACACACACATACAGGAGGAAGTCAGACAGACACACATGCAGGCAGACAGACAGCCAAACAACATCTGCCTTTCTCTGGTTCTTGCTCTATGGCCACACACACACACACACACACACACACACACGATTCAACCCCCCACAAGACCTCTTGCTTTCTGTCTCCATCTCCCTCTCTGCAGCCACACATGCACACAAACACACACGCACACACACACTCCCACACACAGCAAAAAAGTGCCTTCTGGAAATCCTTAATGACCAATGCAGAGATGGACAAAATGGCTCCACACTACAAAAAGCTATTACTAGAATCAGCGTGGATCTATTTCACAGTAAAAGACCTTTCGGATTATCCACGCCACCACATGTATGATCTCACATACATAAACCACAGGACAACCCGTAAAAAGCAACCAGACAGTCAGAGTATTTTTGCTGCTAATGAAATGGGTACTTATCTTCTTCTTCTTTTTTTTTTTTTTTTGTTGTTGTTGTTCTTGTTGTTCTTTCCTCCTCCTTTTGTTTTTGTTTTTTTTTCCCAACCAAAATCAAAAGGGTCTTGAAAACAGTGCTTGAGAATATACCTCGCCGTCTTCAAACCCCCTCGTTTAAAAGAGAAAAAAAAAAAAGAGAGGAAAAAACAAAGGAGGGCATGTCGGTCGTTGTTCTTCTTGCTCTGGATTGAACCCAAAACAGCTACTTCTGGGATGAAATTAACATAAATTGGGGACTCGATGGATGCTACTTTGCTTTTTTTTTTCCTTTTACTTTGCGGGGATATCTTGTTTGTTCTTGGGGGATGCCCTCTGGAGTCGGCCGCAGACTCTCTGCCATCTTGTCGGGATTACGCACCAGTAGCAGTACACCTGCTCTTTGCTGGGAGGCTAAAAAAAACGGCTCCTGTTTTCCACTCACGGGGGAATCGGAGGGCACCGCAGAAAACTCTTTCCGGGGATTGATTTAGTGACGTGTTCTCTTTTGTGTAAAGAGCCATGTGAATTATAGTGTCTTCTGAATGGAGTTGTGTTTCTCTTCAAAAATTGCTACTTACAGTAACTGTATGTTTTGGGTGAAATCTAACGGCACATACACTGTCAGAGGACGTTGTTTCTGAAAAATGACAAACCCAAGGATTAAAAAAAAAAAAAAAATAAAAAAAAAAAAGGAAAGAAAAAAAAATACAAAGCTGCTTGCCATGTAAGCGTAACCTGGAATTTATTTTGTAAGTCTTACATTATTTGTATCTGTGGGACTGGTTTGTAAATTACAAGGAAGGACAAACACACGCAAACATGCACACACACACACACACACACAAACACAAACATATATACTGTACGACGGAGCATCATCATGAAGAGACTACAAGCCAGAATCGTCAAACAAAACCGCTAATATAATTCAATCGGTGACCCACCTCCCCTTGTCAGCTCTCAATTCGTAGTGAAAAAAAATTTAACAACATAGTTAATTTATTTTTCTATGCAGGATTATTTAAAGAGTTATTGGTATTATTTAAAAAGAAAAAGAAAAAAAAAAGAATAATACATACACAAAGAGCGGAAAGGACTTGAAAAAGAGTGATGCATCAGAGATAATTCAGGCCAACAGAAGTGACTGTCGAGTCCTGCCGGGAGGGTTTTACGTTCCTCTCAGTTTGCTGGAGAACTCGACCCGCTGGACCAGGGTTGTGAAATGTGATCTGTGATGTTTCCTTTTTATTGTGTCGCACGACAAAGCCGAGGCCTGATTGAGTCTGTGAAGTTTCAAGCCGTTTCCTTATTCTTATATCTCCCACAGTATCTTGTAAAAGGTTTCTTATTAACATTATGCAACCAAAATAAATGTGCATTAAACTTGATATGGTTCCGGAATGGTTGGGATGGGAGGTGGGCGTGTGCCGAGACGCTGGGGCGGGGCGGCGGGACGAATCTAAAGCTCTAAATTGCTAGAACCTGGACAGAATCATATCATAAAAACACCATGTGCAATATTAGTAACAAATGCTCAGTCATGATGGCTTCAAATACTTTTTTTTTTTTTTTTGTTTAATTTATTTAGTTTGAGGTTATATTGTCAAGACAGGTTCTATTTGGAAAAATTCTGTTATCAGCCTAACTCTATCCGGTCCTTATTTAAAAAAAAAAAAAGTATTGTTACGTTAAAATTATGAGTGTTTATTGACATTACAAATGAATAGAATGTATCTTGGAAAGTATAATAAATACAATTTTCTATCGGTCATAAATCTCCTGTATATTGGTTAATTTTTCTCTTGTATAATCATGTTGAAATCAAGGTATTAAAATCAGCACCTATTTGCACTGTGTCCCCCTATTTCTTTTAGTTCACATCCTCTGGGCTTCACCGGGCTGCTTCACTTTAAAACAAAAAGACTCCTCCTCCGCCGAAACCGCCAGCTCCTTTTTCACAGCACTTTGAGTTTTCTTTTTCTTTTTTCTTTTTTTTCTCACAGAATGAGCTGGGATTGTCTGACAGCTCAGTGTCGGACGTCGCAGCTTTTGTGATTTCTTTGTATGTTTGTTTTGCTTGTTACTCTGGTTCAGATGCTCTGAAAGATGTACCACTGCCAAATTCCACCTGCCAAATTCCACCTGCCTCAGTGTATCCTCATCCACATACCTTTCCTTGTCTCTCCTGTATCTCTCTACCTGTTCTTTCTGTCTCCAAACATCCTCGATTCCCTCTTCCTCTTCAAGCTTTTGAAGAATTTGTTTCCACCCTGGCCTCATTGTCTTGAAGGTTCCATCCCTAACCCCTCTCTTTTTAGACAGCTATCAAACATTCATGCCCGTTCCATTTTGGGGTTAAAAATTCAGATTTCCTGTTTCTGTGTTAATCCAACCTATTGGGCTTTTGGGAGACCAAGTAGCAGAAAGTATGACTCATCCAGACGCCGGAGAATTGTCCTCATTAATTATTAATACCCTTGGCAGTTATGAACTAAAAAAAGGGATGCTGGGATACGGGGGAGGTATGAATCTGATATGTCCGCTCCCCCTCCGCACCGCACCACTCCCCCCCCCCCCGTCTCTCCTCTCTGTTGTATTTTCGACCATAAAGCTCTGTAATAGAACAAAAATATCATTTTGGATACTCGGGGAAAAAGACACTCAAATTTGGCTGGAAAATGGGTCTTTTCGGTCCAACATTTCACTGCAGTCACTTGGCTCCGGTGCAGCTTTCTGTTCCTGAAAGCTCCAGGGGTCCTTTAGAGGGGTAACATGGCATCACCAGAGAAAGGTGAGGGGGGCGGGGATGGTTTATTTTCACCGTAATTTAACTCACAAGACATCGGGACAATGAAAAATTCACAAGGAGCCTGATTTTTCTTCTGTCTCTCTGCTGTCCGGGCACCTCACCTGCCACATAGTTAGGGAAACCTGCTCTTAAGCCCTAACTCTAAAATTCATATCTGCTGTCTCTCATGGTGCGTTCTGATATGACGGGGTTGTTTGGTGAATCAATCAATCAGGGGAAGGTGTTTTCAGAGCTATGCTGGACTAGGAACATGCATGAGGTCTGCTTCTGGCCACAAGGGGTGCTGTGAGCTAAGAACACAACAGAGGGCGAAACTTGAGACTGGACTGCAGGAGGATTAGAGCTGTTTGAAGGCTTTAGATGGGAAAAGAGAGATAGAGGGAACAGAAAGAAACACTTTTCATATATTCTATTTGAAGAGCTGCCCTTACTCTGCCTTTTTTTCCCCCTGGGAAGTTAAAGGAAAGGATATTTCTGAGGCTGCATAACGAGCTTTTGATGATGATTTGTGTTATTTCTTGGAAAAAAAAAAAAAAAAGATTAATGAGACTAATTGTGGACATTGGGTCGAGGCGTGTATGGAAAAGTAACAAAAACAGCCAACCACAGACTTACAGAAGAAAAGAAACACAGGGAAATATAAGCTATTTTTCTAGGTGCGTCTTCTACTGGGGGCGTTAGGACTTCACGACATGAGATAGATTCTCCATGTAACCAAAAGTCTTGTACAAGTTGTAATTATTTCAAGCTTTTGCACACCTTAGGGTCGACGGGTGGGTCATTTTCCCTAAGTTAATTAAACTAAAACTGTCTAGTTTTTATTTTCTGACCACCTAAGACCTTATAGAACCATATTTTTCTAACTTGCGTTGAGTTGTGTGAGTATGCCGTACAGAGATCAGTCAGTTTATTAAAGCAACACGATCAGCATGTTAGCATTGCAGAAGAAAAGGTGAGAGTTAAAGACTGTTCCATTTCATAGTTTGACGAAAACACGTGTGTTGTTGTCTAACATTTTAAGATGAGTCAGGGTTGCTTATTTGATCAATAATGAACACAGAGGGTTAGCATCGAATTCAGTGGACTTAACTGTAGGTGAAGAAGTTTCAGCTTCGGGATTTCATTTGAAAGAAACTGAACGATGTCATCTACTCAACTAGAGAAATCTATAGGAACTGAGTTGTGATTGTGTTACGTCAACTAAATAATTTAAGTGCAATGATATGAATAATTTTGAGTTAAATGACTTAGAGAGTTTGTTTTCAGTCTTTACAAAATGACTTTAACTTGTCTTCTCAAATTCAGTCAACTTAAGATGTTGACGTGTACATGTTTTCTTCTTTCCTTGTAGTAAGTGGATAACTGGGCTAAACAGTTCTCCAAATGTTTTGAGGATTTTTGTTAAAGAAAATTAAGAACTGTCTACCAAAGAGCGCAGCAGGTGACGTTAGATGCTGGCTTGGTTTAATCTTCGAAGACCTTGAACAACTCCTGGGGAACCTGACTGATTTACTTTGTTTGTTCTTCTTTATTCTAGCAGTCAGCATCAAGTGCCATGTTAAAAAATGCCAGTCAACATGTGTTTTTTTTTTTTGTTTTTGTTTTTGTTTTTGTTTTTTTTTGTTTTCCTGGTGCAATCCATTACTTCATTTACTGACTGTGTGGATGTGTTCATAACAGTTCACAGAGTAAGGAAACTGAAAGGTTGTTGAATCATAATAGAGGACAATGAAGCCAACGTGACTTTATTTCAGAGAAATATAGAGAAATATAGAGTGTAGCACAATCGCATATGACAGGATCAAGAATTTATCATCTTATGCTTAATTTCACTGACTCAGTATTTGTCCTGAGGCCCCCCTGCCAAGACTGCAAATGCACCGTTCTGAACTAGCCCTTAACACGGCAAGGTAGTCTCGGTAAAATTAAATATTCTGATGGTTTCGTTTTATTTCACTTTCTGAAATTGGACATTTAACCCAAGAGAGTGTTACAATTAGTTTCATGATAAGGAGAGAGCTGTGGCCTTACAGAGGGGTAATGACTTGTTGGACACAAGTGTTACCTGCTTGTACTGTCTCAATCACCACTGTCTTCTCGCCTCTGTCTTCATTTTACTGAACATTTTCTGCTCCCTCGTCTTCATCTCGGGTTTTGCCTCGCCCGCCTAATCTCACGTCGTCTTACACCGCGAGTTAATCATCATGGCAAAAAGGGAACAATGCATTCATGAGGCATCTCTTTTTCACAGCAGAGCCGGAGTCATTCCCATGCCGTGTCCATAGCAACTGTAGAAATGAGGATGAATTGTCTGCAGCAATCAGCGTGACAATGAACCAAGAGTTTCAAGGTTATACACTATCAACAAGTTCTCATCCCACGTTGTCAAACACTGACGCCATTTATTTTATTTTTTTTCATGTGTTGAGTGTCTGTCATCCTGCCAGAAAGCCACTTTAGTTATGTCTGGGCACAAAAACTCCTTGGTTAGGTTTAAAATACATCAAACACCTTTTTTCACATGGAACACAACCCCTGTTTTCTTGGTGTAGCTGCCATGAACTCTGATCACTACCCCTTGCTGAGACTTTGGCATGTTGGTATACTCTGTCAGGAGGAACAGTCGCTCTGTTTACAGTGGATTTAGTTTTAAGGTCAGTGCGTGTCATAATGATGCTACATGGTACCTTCTGCATCTGTATGAGAAAGGGAAACATGACAAAACCTTCTGTGTTTGACAATATAACAATGAGAACGGGCTGATGGCATTGGGGTTTTTACTGCTGTATTTGATAAAAAAATGTTTCATTTATTCTCTTGGAGTAGTAATATTGATCGATGACTTCCCAACTGATGGCCTCCATTCAAAAGTTATTCTGTCACCTTCTTCTTTAAATCTTTAAAACCTCTTGAATCCTGATTTTTCTGTGAAATAATTCAATCAAGGACACTGTGGTATCTTTTGCTTGCTTTTTTTTTTTTTTTTTTTTTTTGCAACACTACACTAAATGCAAATATTCAAAATGTCTCTAGCTTTATTTTTTTTCTGTTTTTAATCTACATTTTGAATGTTCACGTACAATTTTCAAGGATCATGCCAGAGTGTTTAAAATAGAAATCATTTTGTTTTCTTTTGTTTTTCTCTCTCTCAATCCAGGCAGCCACTGGTTTTTGTTCACTTCTAGAATAAACAAAAATCAATGAACAGACTCTGGCAACGTGATCGTGGTGTAATTCATCACAGTGAACATCTGGTCTGCATTAAACTAGAGTGTCACTGCACTGAAATTTCAGCAGTTTATTTGTCAGGATACCTTAAACATGTAAAAGCAAAAGTTATCTCTTCTGTGATTCCTGACCCATAGCAGACAGGGAAATTGAACTAAATAAAGCATTAGAAATATATTAGAGGGATTTACATTACATTTCATATGCATGACTCAAACTGCATCTGTCTCCTCCAGTGGCTGCTGTGGGCTGATGGGTATATTCTGCCCTTTTAAATTTCTCAGTTTTCGCATGGTTTATTTAAAATCATAATTTAACTTACACTTGAATGACTTTATTTGAAAGTAAGATTAAAGATGTAATCAAATAAGACTCCTTTAGGCTGAATTAACTATTTGGTGAATAATGTCCACCAGAGTGGACTGATATGTTTCAGTCACAGAGGAAAGATGTACGATAAAAAAAAAAGTTATAAAATTTGGGATACAAGTGTTTCTCAAATTTCTTATTTGGTTGGAAAATGTTGATTTTACCTGTCTGATATTCTCAGAATAAAACAATTTAACAGTTATAATGAAAAAAAAAAAATAAAATATTGGAATGATTTTGTACTTCATCATGAGTAAAACCAAACAAAAAATAAAAACATCACTTTGTGATATATCAATTCATGCTTGAAAGGGTTGTATTTATATCTTATATCTGCCCCAAAACTGACATTACTTTACACCCTTAATGTAGGACTGACTAAACAATATTGCAGACCAGATCGTCAATGGGATGGATCGACAACTCACTAAAAGACTCTCAGAGTTTCAAATGAGAAATGAATGGAAACCAGTGATGCTCCCTTATAACAACAAAAAACATGGAAGTATGTGAAACACATGGTTTGGAAAATGGTACGTGTGATGTGTATTCCAAAGTCAATCACTTGTGTTGAATTGTTTGAAATGTGTGAAACATCTAGTATGGTTCCCTGAGTTTAACAATGTTTTGCAGCGCAACACATGTTTGTAATGATGGATTCAGCCTTGTTTATTATTTTTTTTGACTGTCATCTGTTGGAATTGTACATCCATCGCCGTTGGTTCCTCTGTTGGCTTGATGCTACAACTTTTTACACTGAGTTTTTTCTCCCTGCTCTCGCTTGTATTTTACGTGCTTTAATTACGCTGTTGTTTCCTCTTTGACACCTTATTGAGCTGCGAAGGGCACGTTTGTAGCAGCAGTGGCCCGTGTCTGCTGAATGCCAACAATGTGCTCAGGAATGGTAGCGGCGATTTGCTGGCATCCGCTGCGGTCAGGCGGCCATTTGAGGAGGGGATGAAAGGGGGTGGCATCTCCCCGGCTACAGCAAATTACTCAATGCGTCTCCAATGAGAGGAAAACAATGCCTCACCTCCCTACCAGCTGCCTCATTAAACGTGGACAAATCCACCAGTGCTGCTCTGTTGTAACCACTTGGCTGCTGTTTTCACCCCATAACAGTGACACGCGAGAAAAAGCCATTCAGAGGAAGTCTCCTTTCACCTGACTGTGGAAGCAGTCACACCCTCAGAGTCAACCTTTTAAAGAATCCAAAAACTGTAATTCAGATGGTAATCTTCTAAATCACACACAGGGGGATTTGCATGCGTCCTTCAGCCCCTGAGGTCACGAAACTCGTGAAACACTGTGCAAACATTCAGCAGAGACACAACATCTTTTCACAAGGCAGCAATGTTGGGATCTTAGTTTCCATTTCTTGCCTGCCTTTTTATTCAGTGCAGCCATATATTAAAGGACAGCACTCAGTCTGGTAGAATTTCACAGCCCCTCCAGGGTTATACCATTATATTAATTTAATTTCTCAGTCAAATTCTGTCCTTTAAATGCCTTTTTTTTGGCACCAGCAGTGTCTGAAAAGGATAATGAGTTCCTGACCAAAATGAGAAATCCAACCTTTAAAATAAGGTTCCCCTGCTCTCACGAAATAATTGAGAGAACTAAGGTAAAACCCTAGGAGACAGGAAATCACAGTATCACTGAATAATGACTAATACACACTGTGTTGAATGGTTTGAAATGTGTGATATGTTATGCTTTGCTTCAAGTGAACACCTGGAAGTAAGATACAGTGTGTGTGTGTGTGTGTGTGTGTGTGTGTGTGTGTGTGTGTGTGTGTGTGTGTGTGTGTGTGTTTGTGTGTATGTATGTATGTATATGGATTTTTTTTATTTTTTTATCAGAGTATAGTTTCATTAGAGAACAAGTCCCATCACCTTTGTTGAAGGACTGGCGACGGTTGGTGCGTTTGTCTTTTTAACCAGGGGGTGGAATAAGTAGGTCACGTTGTGTCGTTTTGGTGAGATTCTCACATATTACAATATTATATATTATCTAGTGAGCTTCGATTTCCAATGTGTGAGGATTGCAGAACTAGGCTAAATCCGGCCGAGTCACCAGGATAAAATGTTAGCAGGTTGAGTTTCTGCAAACCATGGATACGTTCACGTTAGAGTGTGTTAAAGGCCACGTATTGAGTGACATGTCAACAAAGCGTGTCATATCATGTTTAAATCGCAGGTTTATCACCTGACCACTGGGGATATTTGACACAGAATGAAGATTATTCAGCGTGACAACACTCAATATTATGGATGTATATACATTTTAAGGAGATTTTTTGGACATGTTCCAGTCACGTATGTGGTGTCCAAAACACGATGTGCTCCTAATCCTAGCCACGTGGTTTCTGTGCCCAGCACAGCACTGTGACAGAAATACTCAACATTGAACCTAAACAAATGCAAAGTTTGAACTAATCTGTGGTTGTGCAGAAACAGACTTTGGTTACATTTATTCTGGCAGCTGGGTTGGCCAAAACTAGCATGGGATCCTACAAGTGATAATAGTTATCTCGATTTCAAGGTTAAATTAGAGGTAGTGTTTTAATGTTGGACATCTAGGAAACAGTATAGACTAACTCAGAGTCCCAGTGCTTGAACACAAACTTTTTTCGAAATTCATGAAAAACGGTTTATCTTGCTCTCCATATGACCTTGACGTCGCTCCACCCCCACAGTCCACCCACATGTTTTCACTTATGTTGCCTGATTAAACCGCTCCAGTCTGTGTGGGCGGGTACACGCTAGGTTTGATTGACATCTCTCTCACCCTCCTGCTACATCCTGTTATCATTCATATTGCTGCACAGAGATTTCCCACATAAACCTCACAGCAGATATTTGGACTTGTTGAAGCAGGAAAAGCACAAGTGTAAGACAGTTCATTCATGATGGCACCATAAAGTATCCCAGGCAGACATTATACCAGGAGGCAGAAAGTAGCTCATGGTTATTAATGCTGTGGCTATCTTACAAAGTGGACTTTTCAATGATCTTAAGAGATCAAATTGTGAAGTCATTGTCATGTTTGCCGCAATCTGCTCATTTGCCTTTATTCTATAATAGAACAACTAAGCACACAAACCTTGAAAAAAATACATAATACATAAAATACTCGTGATCAAAAGCTTAATTAAGTATTTTATTATTCTAGGTGTTTAAACTACATATGCTGCTGGGTAATTTAGTGAACAGTTTAGCTAACACTTCAGCTAGCAATTCAGCCTGGCCCACTCTAAAACAAAAAAGGGGCAGCATATTACAAGATTGCATTCTAACTGTTACTAACTGGAGTTACCGGTAGTTAGCTCAGTTAGAATTGCAGATAGCCATCAAGACTTGGGGCTCAAAGTACCACTGAAGTGATGGTATTTACAATTCTAAAACAGGAGCTTTGGACCGGGATGGGTTGGGGCTTGCTGGTTAGCATGCTAACATCAGTAGATATCTGTGCAACGCAATAGACATGAGATTGCACAATGCCAGAACTGTTATTTCTTCTACTGTTATTACTTTGCACCACTGAAGCTCTTAACCACAGTCATTCGGAATCGTCACATTTAAGCAGCCAAAGGACCTTGAAAGTCATTGAAGACCTTATAATTTGACAGATTCGTCTTGAAAATCATTGCAAAACCAACTCATGGTAGCTGGGCAGCACCTGCATGTGCAACAACTCTGAGCACAGGCTGTGATTAATGTGCTGCCATTTCCTCTGGGTGAAACCTACACCTGTTTCTATTTTATCACATCGATCTATGTGAGATCAATGAAGGCATGGGAACAATTGTGGACAAGTAGAGGAGACATACTTAGACCTTTGGGACTGCCCAGGTTACACGCTTGCTTGTGTGTATGTGTGTTAAGATGTTGTCCTTTGCAGTTATCCCAGGGGAGAAAATAAGAGGCTTTCCCTTTGCTCTCTGTCTCTCTCGCTAATCAATAGCTTATATTCTATCAAGAAAGCTGAGCCTCCTTGAACATATTTCATTTAGAAATTCAAGTACAATAAACATGTTCATTTATTGTAATAACTGTTTTTTTTCTTTTTGCTTTACAACACTAAGTTTTGACCCTGTAACCAAGGTCGTGAGAGTGTATCCGTCTGTTGTTACATATTCAAGTCCTCAGAACTCTTTATTAGAAAAAAAAAATATATATATATTTTATTATTTCCAGAAAAAAGTCCTTAACAGAAACTACTACAGGCTTCATGATTGACAGGTGATCACTAATGACTGCAATGCCAAACAACTCATGGGATACCACCTTAAACCGTCCACGGCTCCAACTGCAATCATCCTTCTTCCTTTCTCCTGGCCTGCCAAATCTGTCTTGTTTGCCTGTCTTTCCATCCATCCATCGTCTCATTTTCCCATCTTTTCTCTTTGCTCTACCTGAGCTGAATTATGATCTGTAGTCTTCCCTGATACATTGTGATTGATTGGGCTTTCTAGCTAACTAATGAATTGGCCCCTCAAGGACATGTAGCGGGCCAGCTTTGGTATTAATGTGGACTCTGCTGAAGGCAGCTCAAAGACTCCTGACACCACAGATTTAGCGCTTACAGTGTTTATTTGGATTTGGCTTTAGCGGGGGGTTTGCTGGGGTTTAATTTTTAAATAGCTACCAATTGCATTTCTAATAGCTTTTTGCATATTGTCTCCTAGTGACACGCAGCAGGGAAGTGATGTGCAGATAATGTATTAACAGACAGCTAATAGCAAAGTCGTTTGTTAGACAGTCATTTAAAGCATTGATTTTGTTTCAGGTTGTTCTTCTTAAATGTGGAAATGTTTGATGTACTGTGTAAATGTATCACATAAAAGTGCCCTATGTCACTGTATTTTTATATCGGCAATTAATTAAACGACTTATGTGCAGAATGCAAGGTATCCTTCATATCCATGGTCTAACAGAGAATTACTACTGAGTGTCTCTCAGATTATTGTTTTGTTCTACCTGCTTAGCGTAAAAACAGCAGACAGACGAAGTTTGTTTACTAGCTGGTGAGCATGGTGGAGCATTTAGTAGCTGAAGAGCCAAAAAGTCTCTTCAGGAGTTGAAAATGAAAAGGGAAAGTGGGACAAAGCAGTGAAAGAATTAGATATTTTCTTGATTTCCTGGTTGTTTCACAGCAGTTATGTTCTAAAGCACAAATGATCAGCCTATACATCCATACCACCCTGAGGATTTGATATACATTCAACCAAAGTGAAGTGCAGGTTTTCATCTGGTCTGCTGTTTGCCACCCTACTCTGTGTGTGTGTGTGTGTGTGTGCATGTGTGTAGCACCACCCTTAGTCAAACAGACTCACAGAGCAGTGTTTTACATAAGACAAAGAGTGGAGGAGAGAGAAAAAATTCACCAGTCTAATCTGGTCACTTTCTTTCCCAACCTCACACTGCATGCAGTGATTGGCTGGGTCTACACACCAGCACCCAAAGGCTGATAACACCGATAAATCTCCTGGGCACAGCTAAATCTGAAGACATAAAAAGAAAATACAGACGATAGGGTCACTGTAGATACAGAAACCACCACATACCTCTAGTGGGTCAGGGATAATGGAGAGGGATTTCCTTATCTGTGAGTCTGTGTTGGTTTTTGACTATTTTGGGGGGGTTATGTTTTGCATAATATTCCATTAGGTTACTTACAAATGGTGACAGCCAAACTGATTTAGATTAATAAGGGATTCAAATGTAAAATGCTTGTAAACCCCCAACCTTAATTCTGGTGATTTTTATTCCATGGCCTATATATGGCCTGTAATATCCAAACCAAAACCACTGACATTAACAAACCATTCAGCCTTAGAATAATTACATGTTTCTAATTTTCAGCATTTGGATGTGACGAGTGATGTGGCAGACCACAGCCGACTGAGTTAGTATATGATTTAAAATGTGAAAGAAATTAATCACTTTAATATAATTCCGGTGATGAATTTCACCTTGCAGAACGGCCTGTTTCGTCCAGCACTGCTGTGATACATCAAAATATTTTATGCATTCTTCGTCCTATGTGTTTATCTCATTTCCAGAGCACAATGCGAATCAGCACCTGCTGTGATGATCGGTCAGGCAAAATGCGAGCGTGTGGGCCCAGAAATACTATGAGCAGTAGATGCTTTCAGTTATTTTAATGGATCTTTCACAGTGCTGATGTGGGGACACATACTGTTTTCGAACACGTTGTCTCATTGGTCGAAACGCAGAAAACAAATGGATGCTTTTCATTGTCTCATTTCAAGGTCTTGTCTTTGTTTTGTGTCAGACGGCAGCATGAGACGGTAAACACCCACCTATTTTGTTCCCCACCGCGTCATGTGATGTAAACCTTTCATGCTGGCTTACATTTATCAACACGGATACAGGCCGCTGAGTATTGATGACACATTTTTTCAAGGTATGAAGCAGAATTGATCCGTGCAATTTGCTATCGAGCAGATGGAGGCAAATCAAGATGAAGATCAATGTCAACATGCGTCTTCTTTAAAGTCAGGGGTCATGTTATCACTCTGTGCATGTTTCACGATTCCTATGATGGACGACAAAGAGGGGGCCTGTTTGTCACTGAGAGTTTGCAGCACTTCAATATTCCTTTCTGCTCGCTGTCTGTTCCATCATTGTTTTATATTCAGAATGTCACATTAATAACGCCAAGGGTGATGATATTGATTCATGTGGATGGCAAACAAACCTCATACGGGTCTGGAATAACAACACTGCTGCTTCAGCCAACATTTACTTTTTTTAAATTACATAAATATTTTTGCACTTGAAATGATTGCATGTGTGTTCATTTCTGACTGAGATAACAGATTGGTTTGCATTAATTTGTAAAAAAAAAACAAAAAAAAACATTTGGACCCTCGACAATGTAAGCATATTATGCAAAGCAAGATTCACAGCTCATCCTAAAGAACTGGATGCAAATGTTATTATTTTACACATTCAAATCAACAGAATATACTGTATGTATATACGCTCTACATAAACTAGCTCAGTCTCATTGAGATCAAAGTCTGGAGAGACCTAACAACTTCAAATTCAAAATTACCACATTACCAAATTTCATCAAATTACCACAAATCATACAAGCAATCAAAAGAGTGAGAGTTTGGGTCCCTGAGGACCAGCGACCCTGGGGAAGTTACCCACATGCCTGACTGTTAAGTCAGCCATGGATTGGACACATTGTTAAAACATCATCGAACATCTAACAGGTTATTGTGTGTTTTCTCTGTTTCTAGCAGTCATGGACATACAAGGTTTAAGTGTTCAAACACTAATTCAGCTCAACAAAGTTTGCATGGAGCCCCCTATCACTCAATATACTCATTACATTGCAGCAATGGCAAACATAGCCTATGATCTACGAGGACGTTCGATGACTGCTGATGTAGCTGTTCATCACTTACTTGATGGTGTCATACGCAGTCAGCCATTCAGCCAGAAAACAACAGTCGAGGGTAGATGAGCATTACTGGCTCTGATTATGAGGACATATAAATATGACTAAGTTGCATGATTGCGCAAAGCTTGTGGCAACTGTTGCCTAGTTTTCATAGTATTATTCACTATTTGAATGCAGCTTGATTGCTGTATCTCATTAATGGTATCAAAAATTAGCTGTCATTCATGGTATGAAGCCAGGAAACCCCCCATTTCATGCCGCTGTGATGGTCCAAGCAACATTTTGTGCTTCATGTTTGGTTTCGTAACATTCTCCCTAAAGGTATCATTTCTTCGATAGTTGATCATTGAGGACTTATTGAGAACTCATCAAATACTGACACTGTGTTGGCGACCGTAGCCCCTGTTATCTCGCTAAAGACAAAGAGCAATCCACACATATTATGGAATAAAGGTGCAATATATAAGGATTTTTGTTGAGAACATTCTCAAAATAATCAAAAGAATGTGAAGGACCAAAACATTTGATGTTATGACATTCATGCATTATGCTGCAGAGATATCCAAGGAAGTTAGCCTGCTAACCAGCTAGCAACAGCCCGTCTCGGTCTAACATTCTTGTCCTCACTGTGTAAGTGTAAACTATCCTTTGGTGTTCCTATCCCCTAGTCTGCACCACTACATGAACGGCTAATTAGGCTAAACAGCTAACAGCAGCTACAGCTGGGTCACTTTGGTTATATGCTGAGGCCTGTTTGTTCTGAGTATGAATCCAACAACTATACAATTGTTTCATATTTCACCTTTAAACTTTAGGAGACTCTGTGAGTCAGAATGATGTAAGTGGCACAAAAATGACTCTGAGGGTTAAAGGGTTTTTAAACAATGACTTGGATGTTAAGCTGAGTGGCACCGCTGACGAATTTCTGTGAGTTTTATCAGAACTCCTCGGCAGGGAGCAAACCTGTGAGCCACGGATCAGTGTGCTCGGAGGGCCGCAGCACTGCCGAGCGCAGCCTTTCACAACACACAGTTTGCCTTTTCAGCCACGAGATGTGTTTTGTATTGTGCTGCATTATGTAACGCATCTCAGAAAACATCAGTCACCAGTTGAACTAGTTCCATGGCGCAGTTAGACAGCTCACTCGTAGCGCCGCTGATTTGCTCAGCGATACGTTCATTCATCGCGCAGCCAGTGGGATCTGTATAGCTATGTCATTAGAAGTATTTTAATCCATCGCTTTGCATCTGGTGATGTGAATTGTTTGTGCGTGTGTGTGTGAGAGAGAGAGAGAGAGAGAGTGTGTGTGTGTGTGTGTGTGTGTGTGTGTGACTAGATGCCTGTGCATGTGGCATCCATAACTCATTTAGCTGCATCAGTGCTGGCCTCTGCAGCTTTCAAACATAGAAAAAAAAACACTACGACGGAGACCAATGCATGCTTGTGTGTGTGTGTGTGTGTGTGTGTGTGTGTGTGTGTGAGAGAGAGAGAAAGAGACAGCCGCAGTGTTTCCTTACCTGCAGTGCTTTCATGCTCTCGTATTACTAGTTCTCTATCTCTTATCTCTCTTTCTCTCTCTCTCTCCAACACCTCCTCGCTCTCTCTCTCTCTCGCTCGCTTGCCAAGCCAGCCGGTGTTGACGATGCACTTGCTGTTGAAAGAGAACGAGTGTGTGTGTGCGCATGTGTGTGTGTGTGTGCTGTTGACAGAGCTGAGAGATTTAATTGACACCCACAGAGAGAATTATACAAGCTTCCAAATGCTCTCTCTCTCTATCTGTGTGTGTGTGTGTGTGTGTGTGTGTGAGTGTGTGTGATGTTGTTTTATGTTTATATGCTCATGCCCACCCATGAAAGCAGTGTGCATGTGGACGGGGTCTCTAGTGCCCATGGAGAGTGTTTTTCTCTGCGTTTCATAGAGGCAGCTCACATTACTGTCTCTTGCCTTCTCAAATGCTCTCCCGTCTTCTCTCTCTTTCACTCGTACTCTGCTCTGATGTGCTCTATAATGTAGGCCTTTAATTTGTTGTGTTTGTTAACAGCATTTGTTATATAGACGGAAGGGGAATACAACATATCCGGTCTGTTATCGTACTGCCACATGCCTCTGTGATTTGATAGGGATCTGCATTCACACATGAGGTGTCTCACTATACATGTGGGGATACTGGATGTGTTCTTTGCTGAATGCTGTGGCACAGGAGGAAGATTTGTGGTAAGCAAAACACAGCACGGAAATTCCTGATCACAAGAAACTGTCTATTTGAAGCTGTGGACACTGACGTCTTTCTCCTCAAGATGGTAAAAGAGCGGTGTGCTGCAGCAAGACAAACAGAGAGCTTTACATTTTCCATTTACAGATTTTATGCTTCATATATTGCATTCCTTTTGTACGTATTGTACCTATATTCAAGATCTATGCTTTACATATATGTGCAAATTGAAAGTACATTATGGAAGGAATCAAAAAAATTCAAAAAGTACCTATAACTATTAACAGTTGGGAGAGCTGTAGCTCAAAGGTTGTAGGTTCTATTCCCCTGATCTGCATGTCGAAGTGTCCTTGAGCAAGATACTGAACCCTAAACTGCTCCTGATGTTGCTGGTCGACACCTTACATGGCAGCCCCCGCCATCAGTGTATGAGTATTTGATGAATTACTGTACGTTATGTTGGACAAAAGTGTCTGCTAAATGCTCTAAATGTAATGTAAATGTAAATGTGGCAGAAAGGTGAAAAAAAAACAAAAAACAACAGTTCTGGCCATTCGTCAAACATGTTTATGTATTGTGTTGCAGCGATATCTGCTTAAGTTAGCATGCTGGCCAGATAGCTCCTAGCCACACTGTACTACAGGATTTGATAGTCTGGAAGTAAACAACACTCCCCCAAGTTGGGGCAGAGTCAGCTAATAGGAGCACTAGCTGCATGGCTAACCGAGCTAACTAGCTCAGAGCAGCTACAGTTAGCTGCAGTTATTGGTCACTCTTGTAATACGCTGCTCCCAATTTGAATTTGACAAGCCAATTCTTATACATTGCACCTTCAAAGCAACAAATTGCTGCAAAAAAGACTGAGCTCTGTGGCGTATTCTGAACAAAGGTTGGCATCTTCTCGCAACAAGTTACATAATGTGACATGTGAGGAGTGGCGCACGCCCAGTGTGGTCCTGTTGTCCACTCTGTGTGAGAGTGGACTACAGTTCTCTTGATCCATACTACAAACTTAAAACGAGCAACTATGCCTTACAAAACAGGAATAGAATCAGCAACTTGGTCAGAGCTTGGAGCTCACAAACTGTTGAGCCATATTAATCTAAACCATAACATGTTAGTGATGCACCGGTAGCTCACTCAGCAGAGCGTGCACCCCATATACACAGGCTGTATTGATGGCTCAGGTTTAAATCCAATCCTTGGCCCATTGTGTCCCTGTTTCCTGCAGCTTTTTGCCGACCTATAAAATTTTAAAGAAAAAAGAAAATTAAAAAAATAAAGTGATTATTACCAAGGTGTTTCAGCGATTACATTTTTTTTTTACCACTGTAATTAACTGATCAATAATAATTCATAAATCTTTGTTTTATTTTATTTTTTGCAAATAAGCAGTATATTATTTGTTATGTAAGGGGTTCAGGATTAAAATACCTAGTGGGCCTGTGTATCCTAGCAACATGTTTATGTACCTCATTGAATCATACCAGTTAATCATTAGTTAGTTAATGTTAACGGTCGGTAATGAAGCAGCATTCTTTTTATTTGTCTACTCGATTTATATCATGAAGTTGTGTTTGAATTGTGATCATCCATGTGTTTCTATCTTCATCATATAAATGATAAATGGCATTGTGATAATACCAGGATTGACACAGCAATACAAGAGAAAGCAACACAATGGAAGACGCCATACTGTAAAGTCCCATTGTGACATGAACTTCAAATGATGATGTATGAGGGTCTTGAACTGCTGTCCCATTTCACAGAAGGAGATCTTTACCACTTACCCTCGTGAACTGTGATCTGATGGGCAAGGGCTGGGGGAGAATTTGGGAAATGGGATTAGGTCATTGTCTCAAAAGGATACATGAAATCAGACAGAAATGATCCCAGGCTGCCAGCCTGACCAGATCTTCAGTCAGTCCTCATTTTTCTCTGAGATGATTGTGCCTGTTGGCAGAAAAAAACATCATAGGGAGAGCAAAGTTTAAAGGGAACCAGTAAAAAAATGCAGACTACGTCATTATCCATCAGCCATTGTATGATCAACTTTTACTGCATAAATTTACTTACTTACAAAACTTGTCCATTGCCAGTTTATCAGAAGATCACTGACAATGTGTGATGAAAGCTGATGTTGGACCACTGGAGCAGCAGATACAGCCTCGGATGCAGGTCCGACCTATAAAATCATAAAGGCTAAATTGATATGGAGTGTTTATGATAAAGCATGAATGGGATTATCTCAGAAAACCACCGATCTGAGTCACACACAGGTTTACTACAAGGATACAGTTATGTGCACATAAATCCACACATGCATAAGCACACTCACTGCAGTCAGACAAAGATCATATACAGTAAAACAGAGCATATGTTTAATCCTCCTTTTTATCTACCCCATTTCTGCCCTATTGCCTTTTACAGCCCCGGGAAAGCAGTTTCACGGATGATGAATTTTACTTTATGGTCTGTGTGTTTTTTTTGTTGTTTTTTCATGCTGAAATATGCAGATGATGTGGCAAGACCAATGAGCGTATGACGACATCTCGTTCTGTGGATGTGTGCTTGTTTTTAAGAATGTGTACGCATGAGTCTATAGACAGGAACACACATGCTAGTGTACTCATGTTTGTGCTGTGAGAGGCCTGTGTTCCCATTCCAAGAGCGGTGTGCGTGCGTGTGTGTGTGTTTGCATGTTGCGAATACGTGCGCATGTGTCTGTCAAAGTGGAAAAACAGGCTGAATGAACATTTGTGGAGTCGTAAGTCTGAGTCACCCACATGAGCCACCACCAATTTGTGTGTGTGTGCGACACCATAGAGGAAAATGATATGATCGAAGCTTACATCAATAAGCTAAACTTTAACTTTAAAGAAAGTAAATATGGAGGCTTCGGTTACAGCACTGATTTATATCCGCAAATAATCTTTAGCATTCAGGAGCGCGGTACTGTATGGACGGCCGTTTAAATGACAGATTTCCATATAAATTAATGTCCTGCACTCAGCTTGAAAGTCAGCCCATCGTGATTCATTGTGATGCATGTTAGGCTGTATAAACATTCTGCTCTCAATGGAAAATGACTAACCTCTCTCAGCGGTCTAGTGGTATTTGTGGAGGCGCTTTCCTCGTGACCTCGGATTCCTATACATTTCAATGGTAATTATGGTTAAAAGTCGGGGTGCTCTTTAGATGGAGAAAAAAGAGCCTGGCGCTCTGAGTTTAAACGAAAGTAAGAGGGATAAAACAGACGGTTACTGAGTCTACTTCTAAGGAAAAAGTACGTTCTAAACAATATTTTATCCTCAAAGCAACACATGCTGCACAAACTGCAGCAGATTGAACGTGTTTCTTGTACCAAAATCATTTGTAGCTAGAGCGCAGGCAGCACAGTCATCAAACAGTTGGCTTTGCTGGCATGCCATCTAGCTAGTACGCATAACTCAGCAGTGCAACCAATATTGACTGCAAGGCAGCTGCACAGTTCAGCTTCTATAAAGATGACGAAGAGGCAAGTATACTCATATCAGGCATACACTTTACAGGCTGGGTGACACGGTTAACATTTATCCATCCGGAAACCACTTGACACGCACCACCAACCCAAACACCGATGTAGACCACGTGAGCAACCTCTTGGGCGCTCCCCAATAGCAGGGAAGCGTGATAAAGAGCCCAAGGCGTTGATCCAGTCCTAAAATTCTCCTGATCCCAATCCATGGCGGCCCAATTCCTCCAATCCACAGGACTCAAGGTTCACTGCCAGTGTCTCAATGCCAGACACCACGGGACACCCCCAAAAGTCTTGTGTCTCTGCCTCAATGTGTCGGAGCCATATTGGCGACAGTGTTGGTGTATGACTGATGTTTCTCTGACTTTTTCCTTCATCACATTTACTTTGTAATTCATGTAAATGTCTTAACATACTCTGATAGACGGGCTCATACATCATGTTTCCCAGACGTTTCCTTACGCACCAGCAGCAGGTTGAGAGTTTGTATTGAAATCTCTCTGATTGGATTGGATTAAGGCAAAGTCAGGTCCAGACATTCATGTCTCCTGGAGGAAGAATTGTGTAACTACTCCAGTGAACTCTCATCCAGTGCCATAATCAGGTTAAGTTTTCAAAATATTTTAGTCCACAATCTGTACATGAACATGGTAAACATTATCGCTGCTAAACATCTACACGTTAGCACTGGCATTCCAAGCATGTTCGCATGCTGCCATTAGCAATTCGCTCAAAGCACAGCTTTGTGTGACTAAAGAGTTAGAGGACTGCCAGCATGACTACAGACTCTCAGTCTCATCAATTGTCACAATGCTGTGCTGATGTTCTGCTTAGGCATAAAACCCACTTGGCAAGGGTTTGGTTAAAAAATACCTGTTTCAGTCACCACAGAGATGGCCAGAAATTGTCCAAAGGTCTCCTTAAAAATATCCAGTGCTGTCACACTTTCACAGATGCTGAAATGCAAACTCAAACTTCACTCACTGGCTTGGCTACCATGTCACCTTCACCTCCTGACATAAAAAATCCAGGCATTGAACATATAATGTGAATGTGATGTGACACTGCTCCAAAATAAATAAATAAATAAATACATGAATAAATAAATAAAACATATTTGATTCGGAAACTCTTGGAGTGCATTTTGTTTTAACGGTTAAACAGATATTCGCTTTGTTCTGGTTTTTAAACAACTGCTCACTGCAAAGTTTTATTTTGCTGTTCCTGTGAACGGAGAAACAATCATGGCCGCTCCAGCAAACTCCAATGCTTACAACATTATCATCAACAAAATCACTTTTCTTATTGACTCTAGGAAAGAAGTGCTCATGTTAAGGAACGGGAGGATTCACCGTACAAGACAGTCGGCAGCGACTTTGAATTAAGAATCCTTTCGAATTTGTCAAAACAACCTTGACAGCTTTTCACTGCCGTCTTGGCTTCATCTCCCCAAACTGAACAACTGCAGAGGGGAGAGTGAACTTGCAATCTGCAGCTCTTAAGTGTGAATGTACTTGATGAAAAGGCTGTTGCAGTTCATCGAGTCCATTCCTTGGTCTCAAATCCATAAAATTGTTCCTTCCTGAGGGAGAAAATCTCTGCTTAAGATCTTAGTCGATGGAATAAACTGTTATCAAGTGACAGGGGGGCTACAATATGTCAATTAGTCTCAAATCAAGTGGAAAGCATCAGAGGGGCAGACGGCTCTTTTCTGCATGACCGAGAGGGAACGCTCAAAAGCCATCTATCGAGAATGAAGACATGAACCGATGATATCAAGAGCAAGATATTCTGCGGTCCACAGCGAAGTGGCAGAGCCCTGTTGGCTCCCAATGTTTCAGTTTGAGATAATCCATCCTAATCAGTGATATACTGGACATAATCAGGGCCCTTAAATTCCCCTTAAAGGTCCAATTTGTAAGATAGTTTATTGTTGAGTCTGATTCCCCGCTTGTCAAATACTGACACTTTGTGTTGGTAGGTCAGGCAGGCCGCCAGATTTCCAATAAACAGTAAACATATAGTGACATGATATGGTTTTTGGGATGCTATTAATGTTGTCCAGTGGTTGTGGTTTGGTTAGGTTTTGGCGCCAAAAACTACTTGGTTAGGTTTAGCAGAAGATCTGGGTTAAAATAACTGCATCCAGTCTTTTAACGCAAGTTCCGTGATGTTAGTGGCCTATTTGTGTAATTTTTGTATATTAATTCACTCCCATAACTTAAAAATAAACAACTGTTTGTCACAGACAGGACCAGAACGGTCCAGTCTATGACCCATCTAACCACACCTTAACACAGACTTTTCTAGCTCGTTATACTAATGTGCTAGCGCTTCAAGGACTGATGCAAGAAGAGCTACAGCATCAAACTTCTAAGCATAAAACCTCTGAACAGGCTGCTGTACTAGACACACTGGGTATAAGAACAGGCTGAAAGATGCACTTTTATAGCAGAGAACCACACATCATTCAATTTGTCATTTAACATGTTTAATAAATGGAGACTTCGAGGTAAAAAGAGAATGTTTCAAACATAACTGAATTAATAAACACAGTCCGATCCATGCCATTAGTTTGATTACAAATCACATCTAACTGAGAGCAGCTCTTGTTCCAAGCTAATCTTTATTTTCTGCTCCATGCGGCTCTTTCATCTGCCTCTCACTGGCACTCGAAGAGGCCTTTGGCTTTAGCACCTCGCTGCAGTGCTGCGTCTAAAATTATAACTCTCAAAGTGGGCCAAAGAGAATTAGAGATGGAGAGGTCTGCATGTTGTGCTTCACATATCGTGAGATTACTTCGTTTAAATCTTTTGACATTTATATCCGCAGCCCATTTGATTTGGATACAGTGTTTTACAGAGCCGTCAGTTTTCCCTTCCAGTGCTGCTGTCGTCTTCAGTGTGGCGCTGATACATCATTGCAACAATAAAAAAAAAAGAAAGAAAAAAAAGAAAAGAGTAATTCTTGTTTTGACTGTGACGGAGCTGAAGAGTTTTCATATCAATGCTGCACTCACTGTTCACTCTGCTCCCTGTCAGTCAAAAGCACAGAGTGCTCTGTCGGTTGATACCTTAGAAAACTTGATTTTCTTGGCAAGAGTTCCCTTCACGCCGGATTTGACGTTGCTGGGTGCAGGCTGCATCAGTTCAAATGTAAATGTAAACTGTAAAGACAGTGGAAACTGTCATACAGCTCCAAAAGTCTCTGTCAGTGGAAACCTACTCCGCGGAGAGCAGGATGACAAATACTGAGCGACATAATTGATATTTTCGAGCAAGCTCCAAGCAACCCATTTAATAAGTATAATTATGGACACATTTCTTGAAAGCCGAACAGGCCAGGGTGAGTCTCAGCAAATCATTGACTGCAAATGGTGCACCCCACTATTATTAAATGGGCACTCGAGTCATTTAGTGCCACACTCCCTTCAAGATGAGCAACCTGGAAGGGAGAGATTCTAAAGAAAAACCAATGGGAAGAATTGGTGCTACAGAGACTGATTTCCTTTCATGTGAGACAACCTCCCCAAAACACCTGATACCACACTACCAATTATTCAAATCAATAGCTCAACCTCTTTTTTTGTTAGTTTTTTTTTTTTTTTACCTCGCCTGGATACATCAGACTCTACAGACTCCATTTTATTGCACAGGCTTTTTGTTAATAAGTTGTCTACAGGCCTGAGCTGAGGTAACCCTCATGACATCATTAGGGCTTATTTTTCTCAAGCTTGTCGGAGTGCATTCAGAGCCATGAAAGAACTGCTTTCACAGTCTTACTGCAGCAGTAGTTTGGATTACCTGCTGTGAAAAGTGGTCGACAAAACCATCACAGGTTTGCTGCATTTGGAACAATTTGACCCACTAATGTTCACTCTGGCTGAGATATCAATACATGGTAAAAGGACGTTGATGTGTAAAACATTCTTCGTTAGAGAAGAACAAAAGTGTAGCCAGTAAGAAGTGCCCTTATTCGAAGTATTAGCAGAAACGCATCTTCAGATAACAAAACAGACAGTGTCGTTCAAATATCAACATAATGTTGTTAATTATATACAATTCTGTTAAGTGTTATGATGATTTTCACCAACCTGACCCATCTTTCAAAATGTTCTTGATACACCCGTGTAAAAGAAATCCAACAAACACTTCAATTTCAGCCATTTTCCCTACACAATACTAGAACATGCCCAGAGGTAGGCCTGATGAAGGAATCTACATCCCAGTGTAGACCAACATAGGTCTTAGTGCTGGAACATTCCTTGAAAAATGTAATGACTTGCTCACTGAACAAATAATTACATTACTTTATGATTTACTCAGCATTTTTTTTGTGACTAACGTTACTTGCAAAGCTCAATCAGTCAATGTCCAACTCCAATATGGCCTACAGTCTTTATTTAACTTGTCATTGTGCTGTAAAAAAGCAGCCAGCAGTCTGTTAAAGAGGCATTGACCAACAGGTTGCTTAATGTTTGCCTCTTGTGTTGTAGCATTAGCCACATTCAAGAGAGAGCTAGCTTAATGTTTGCCCCTGTTTCATCAGCATTAGCTGCATCTGATTGTGAAGCACGAGATGCATGAGGGGGCTAGCTCTGAACTGAACCACAACTAAAATGACATCTTTGGATGGACAGGGAGTCACTTTTCAGCCTTTCTGGTAAAGGTCGAGAGAAAGAGCACAAGGGATTTTTTCCAAAGTTTACATACATAAATGTAAGCAAATCGGAGGCACACTTGGGTGGATCTTGCCAAGAAAGGCGGTGCTATCCGTATTAAAGCTTCTGCAAGAAATTACATAGTTTCCCTGTCTTTGGTCAATGTGCTGTAAAGACAGGAGTAACATGTGAAAGGAGTAATGGAAAAATCATGTGCTCGAGGTGTGAGATGATCCACAGGTGGGGGCCCATCCTCCACATGGGAAGATACAGAGAGGCAGATAAGATGACATTTGTTGTCCCATCTGTTACACCAAAGAGAGCGCTTTTGCCTTCTCTCCACACTGCGTGTAATTAAAGAGATCTGATTCATATGCTGAAGTTCTTTTGGAGACTTAGCAACTCTCTACCTCACAAAGGAGAATTTCCACAACAGCTTCCAGTCACTGTGCCAGGCTAGCATATTCAGCAGCAGTCTGTCCACTGACCCTCACCAAACTCCCAGCAAGACAGCAAACAAGCCAACAATTAATTGAAATACTGTATGCTACTTGTTAGCAAGGTGATCACATTACTGTTGCTCACTTCTTGACACTGTGCAGTGTTACAGACAACATGCTCATCACGTCCAAGTGATATCATTTTCACCCATAGGGGCATCAGGTATAAAAAGATAGACTAATCATGTCTTTTCCAGTATCCATAACTTCCATTAACTTCGGATTTTCAGATCCAAAGGGACAGAATTGGAAATTCTGTTTGAATCTAGGCATGACATTAGCTAATCTCTTTTTTGTTTTTTTTACACTTTCTAATAGCCTTCTAGCTCTGTGAGGACATCTCACCGTTCTGTTTCCATAAAACATTCTGATCCTACAAGGACATATTCAGAGTTACATCCTTGACTTTTCTGAACCCCGTATTCATCCGTCTAAAAAAGCTTGGAGGCAGTATTTGTTACCAATATTGTGCGGTGCATAATACATTGGTGTGACATCTCTGCAGAGGTCAACCACTTAATTTTGCATTCTAACAAATTCTGCAAGAGGACACCAATTCAACCTCCTAATTTTTGATAATAGTTTATGAACAAGAACAGCCACAAACACAAGCTTTGGGAATTTGGAACTCAGTGGGCTCAGAATGTAATAGGCGATTTAGTTCTTTCAGCCTCCAGAAGAGATTGCAAAAAGGATACATACTTTTTTTTTTTTTGTTTTTTTTTCTCGTTCCAGTGGCTGCTGTACTGTGCCTTTGTGGTGGTACAGACACTCAGCATTCCATTTCACTGCAGTAATGCACATTTCCCCACCTATTGCTCTCAAAACCATGTTGTCTCTGTCCCGAACTTTGGAAACATTATTCAGAAGAGGTTAAAGAAAAAAAGGGACTGGAAGGGTATGATAAATAAAAGACCCTGTTTGCTGTCTGTTGTCCTGCTGACTTCTGGGTATTGTTGGAGCAAACAGTTCACTGAATGACATGAGAGATGCATATTTGCAGAGTAGGCACACCATGGAGGATATGCTCTCTCACATGTTCAGACGTACGTATATTGTCTTTAAGACTGGAGACATGCCACCCATCACCTGATGTACAGAAAGTTGCTTTTCCCTGGGAAGTGACACCTAAAAAATGTAACTGCTAACAACCAGTGGCGAATATCCAGGGCCTTCAAGGCATTCAGAGAAGGCCCATGAAAATTTTTTAAAGATGTATCAGTGGCTGCAGAACTGGACATTTTTTAAGAGACGTCGAGGAAATATTTGTGGCGGGGGGCCAGGTAAGCCAAAACATGAGGTTTTCCCACACTAACCCAGTGGTGTCTGTGCCTAAAGCTTAAGTTTAAACATATCAAATGTTGAGTTTCAGCATATCTGTGGTTTGTAGATGATGGGATTGAATTCATGGATTATTCTCAATGCTGCCCTTTTCAGGAACGTATAGCAAGTAAATGCATAACGAAGCATAAAGTAGAGATATCAAAAACATTTGCGAACCCCCTGACCAGCGAGGCCCCCTCCTCACCAACCTGAGCTTGATGATGATGAGGCGGTGGTGGTCTCACGTCCCGACTCATCTGCTGCTACAGCAACAGGAGACGACTCTTCCCGTGCCTTCATTCTTCTATCCCTTTTGAAGCTTTTATATAACCACATCCTTTACATTTTAAATTAGATAAGTGGCTACCACCAGATGCCATCAATTGAAAGTAGATCTGCTGCTTGAATGACTCACAGAAAGCCCCAAACATACTTGTTTTTGATCAATATAGTATTATTCTCTGTGGCTTTAATTCTTGATTGGAAAAACAGATGGGTAGACTTGAGGCTTTTTTTTTTTTTGTTTTTCAGAGTCTTTTTTTCACCCAGGGCTGTTCATAAAACCTTCTAGGCTGCGGCCTTGGTTGCCCGGCCCTGACTGACATCTCCTTTGGGTCAAACCTAAAAAGACGCTCCATTTGACGACAGGTGCTTTCAAAGACTACTAAAATGGCCTTAAAGGATGAATTCACCCAACAATGAAAATGCAGTTGTTAGCTACTCACTCCAATGCAAAGTGGAAAGTCAGGTGAACTTTTTGCACGAATGTAAGTCTCTGGAAAGCCCCATGACACCAACCTGATTTGAGAAGAGGTTTGTGAAACTCTCAACTTGCGGCCAAGCTCATACACCCGTAGACAAGGAATATATGATTTTTGAATGAACTTATACGTTAAAAGTCACAAAAACTAGCGAGAAAGTTGCTAAGTTGAGCTAACATGATGCTGCAATATTAATATGTTTTCAATTGCAGATACGTATATGCAATAAGAACATTCCCATGACAAAAGGGTATAACAGCCAGGCGTCTATGAAAAGCATTGGCTCATGTTGTTCTTTTAAAATGACATATGAGTTGTGTATGTCTGATTTTTTGGGGAACACAGTGAAATTGTTTTTTTGTTTTTGTTTTTTTGTTTTTTTTCTGTCCGCCCGCTCATATCTAGCGGTGTAGCGGTGGAAATCTGGACATAATGATGTAAAGTAATGACCAAACATGAGAAAACACAATCCAGACTGTGCACCACTTGAATTTTCCTTGAAAAGCCCTCCGGCGTGCCCTGACACTGAGATGAATGGCATAACGGCATCACACCCTGCCTCATCGGAGACGAGAAAACAGCGCAAAAAAAAAAAAAAAACTAAATGCCAGTCACGCTACGCTCTCTGACCCGGACCAAGCCTCTCAAAGCAGTCAAGAAATCAAATAGTCTGTTGTTTTAGAGACATGACAGAGCCACCGAAACACCTGAGCTCAGCAAATGGGTTCACGGCCCCTTCCTTGCCCTCTCCCGTCCTTCCTCTCCTCCTCCTGCTCATCTCTCCATCATCTCCTCCCTTGACCTCCGCTCGCCGCAGCCTCCATTTAACCACCGCCCCCCCCACCCAGTGCTGGGCCTCCTCCTCCTCTCCTCCGCCTTTTATCTCACCTCCCCGTCCTCCTTGCCTCCATCCCTTTATCTCTCCTCCTGGCTCCCCTCATCTCTCGTCTTCATCTGCCTTCTTCTCGCTTCCTCTTCCTCAGCCTCCCCAACCTTTTCCTTCAGAGATGCTTTCATTACTCTCTCTCTCTGTCTGTCCGTTATACCACCCACCCACACACACACACACACACACTCAAACACACACTGTCCTCTTATTTCCCGTCAGCATGAGCCCCATTTGACCTTAGTAAATGCAGCCATAGAACGTCTATTGATTTATGCATACAGATGCAGTGTGTGTGTGTGTGTGTGTGTGTGTGTGTGTTGCCTTGTTCACCCTTCTCAATGTCACATGCTTGTTAGCTTCCCGAGTCCCTTTCAGAGCACGCGTGAGTGTGCGCATTGGTCAGGGCAAAAAAAAAAAAAAAAAAAAAGTGAGAGTGAATGTTGTGTGCACGCCGCTTGTTTGTGAGTGCATGTGTGGGCATGCGTGTGTGGTGCGCGTCCGCTTGCCAAGCCCGGCGCGATTGAGATGGAGAGGGTGTCGTGGGGATGCTCGTCTGCATGCACAATCAACCCCAAGACCCCCCCCTCCCCACCCCCATGAAGTTTGACGGACGGCTCGTCTGGCCAACCGGGGCGCGGGGACGAGGAGAGGGCAGCACCGCGATTGGTACATAAAGGGAGATGGATTGACCCGCTGTTGGGGCCTCGCGCTCCCTCCGACTCGCTCATTCCCGCGCTGAATAATGTAGCTGTTTGTTTGATGAAGAAGTGAGGGGATGAGACAGAAGGGAGCGCTGGAAGGGGAGAGCGTGGAGCAATCTGGGAAATGAGAGGAAATCGCAAGCAGTTGAGGAGGAAGAGCAGGTAATAAGTATTGGTGTCGAGGGGAAGGAGAGGAGAGGAGGGGAAAAGGAATGTGCAACCTGAGAAATGAAGTGCAACAAGCAAAGTGCAAGGAGGACACGGCGGGGGGGGGGGATCAATATAGGTCAGGTTATGCAAAACAGAGGAAAGCTTGAGAGAAGACACAGAGAAGAGAAGAGGGTGAAAAGAGAAAGAGAACTGTGGTATTGTGTCAAAAACACTGAGAAAAGAGCAGCAGGAGAAGGTGATGAAGGTATCAGAGAGGGGCGAGAAGGGATGTGAATGAGCAGAGAGAGGAGTGCGAGCAATCCCTCACCTGCCGTGGTGTAACCTTTCCGCGCCGCCATGCAGAACTTTTGCTGTTTTATCCAAAGCACCTCTGCAGTGGATGCATATAGAGCTGCAGAACCAGAGGGCCAAGGGGGAATTGAATCTCCTAGTTTGGCCCGGTGGTCCGTGCATTTATAAATGTGAGTGTTGGAACAGTGAGCGCAAGTGGAAAAAATTAGCTCCTTTATTATATACATTCAGTTATAGGTCACTTTTAAGTCACTGCAGGAGGTGTGCAGGCGGGCAGGTTCCCAAAGCTTATTAATCTGAGTGGAGATTAACAAATTGCCATTTCCGTGGGGGCGCCTCACTAGTAAACCTGTATATTTCACTGTAATCTAAATAAAGATATGTATTTCTTAAACACGCTGCCAATAAAATGGTCCAACCACACCAGCCTCCTCCTGACTTGGACCTTTCTCCTTGTTTATACTGCTGTACTAGGCGGGCACAGCCGCTTTAACCTACATTCGTAGTTAAGTGACGCGACATACGTAATGCAACATTGCAACAAAGCTGGTTAGGTAACATGGGTAATTTGTGACTGATGTTACAGAAGTAACATAGTGATTTTAACACACACCACATTGTTTCCTGTCTTGCCAACTGAAAACCAGATGCTTGTCTAGTGCAGATGAGAGTTGGTCAAACACCAAGTTCGACACAGTATTTCTTTTCTAGAAGTTCTTTATTGTTTGCAAGCAAGAGCAAACCAACAGAGCATAGATGTTGACTGAGGAGAGGCTGTCTCTCCCCATCTGTTGTAATAACAGGAAACAACACATTAAATTATAACAGTCAAAAGATTACCTGTGGTACTACAGGGGCACGTCAAGATGTGATGCAATAGGGGTAACTAGCAGCTCAAACATAGAGGCGCAGGGCTGAGACCGACCAGGCTGCTGTATTTCACACATTGTGAGTGAGAACAAGCTGGCTGAAAACACTGTCCTCCGATGTCATGAACAGTTGTGGCAGCAAATTTTGTCCAAGTTCGCTCTTGTCTGTTCTCAGCTGCAAATCTCCAAAACCAAACCGACTGGGCTGTGGTGTCAGCAGCAGATTGGACGGTAAACTTCAACTTTGGGGAAAAAAACAAAAAAAAACAAAAAAAAACAAAACCTCAGTGGCCTCTCTTTGCCTGTACAGTTTCAGATGTGTCAGATTTATATAATTAGATTAATTAACCTTACTGCAACGCCATTTATTGATTTTCTTTAAATTCATAACCATAAGCTCATAATTAATTGGTGATTTAACTTTTTTTTTCTTTTTTTTTCTTTTTTTTTCCACCCAGACTGTGGAGGTCAGGCATTTTTTTTTTTTTTTAATATTCCAAACACTGGGTCAATACAATTTTAAAAGTAATACTTTGAGACTGAATATGTTCCGCCGCACTGCTGTTGACTGCTGACCGTTATTAACCCAAACATCTGTGCTCCCACTGTGGTGCTAATGTGTTCAGTTTCATTTCGTCGCATTAGTACTGCTGGCGTTCCTGGCGAGAGCAACAGATAAATCAGCCGCTGTTTTTCATCTAAAGACTCATCTTCTGGCTCATTCTTATGTTGTGCTCTCCAATAACACTGTCATTACCACTGTGCCACTTTTACACTGAATAGAAACTCACTGGCTGCGAAAAGCACAGATGCTTGGATCGATCGGAAGTCGCCCCCCCTGCCTCTGACGGATAAAGGTAATCTGAGTGAATGTGGATTTTGTGTTATGTTGTCTCTTAAATTTCAGTAGGCTTCTGGAGAAAATAAGCAACAAGTATCTCAAACTTGTCAAAGGTAGGAAGGTGCCTGAAAAACAACCATAAAGGTTGACAATGAAACAGGGTTATCACGACCCATATTCAGGTTTGTTGTTTGGCGGCGACCTGTAGTGACTGCGGTAATCTTTACAGCTGCATGGGAGGAAGTGAGGAGAGGTGGTATAAAGAGTGAAAAGGGAGGAGGTCAGGGATGGACGGCCGGGTTAAACAAGGACAGGACTTTCATTCAGGAGACCGATGTTCCTGTCCAGGGTGAAACCAGAAGTCCACCGTCCTTAACTTACATGGGTGGTGAAGTCTCGTCACGTACATAACGGAACGTATGTTAGTGGTTTTAACACGAGCCACAGTCTTTTCCTAAACCTAACATGTATTTTTAGGGCCTAGACTTAACCAAACTGCAAGTTTACGATGAAGTCCAATATGTGTGTCGACGTTATGCTCGTTTCAGTACAAGGATGAGTCTCGTCCACCTCCCTACCACTGATTAGGCGCTACCACCTTTCAGATTTGCTTTGAAATATAAAACAACTTGCAGTCGATGACTTTCTGCACTGCACTCATCTCAAATGCATGATCTTATACAAACCTAATAAAATTCCTTTTGCTGCCAAGAAATATAAATATGCAGTGAAGTGTGTCAAAAAGGACTTGTTACCTAGTAAATGTGGTTTTGGTGATTTCCTTTTTTTTAAATTATTAGATGTAAAGCCTTGAGCATTTGATGAATACACTTCAACTTGTGGGAGGTCTTGCAGGATCACCTGGATGCATTCTTGGCAAGAGCTATTCAGCTATTCAGAATAATTAACTTCAGTTTAACACACCACAGCTTTACTGCATAGTGTTTTTTTTTTGTTTGTTTTTTTTTTCTTAGGTTGGATTCAAGTCTGCCATTGTTTTACTATAATTCTGCTTCTGCCAAAATCCTAGTGGCTTTTAAAAGTACAAAAAACCTTTTAGAACATGGAAGCCCCAAAGATTCTAATGAGACACACAGTACAAATGAGCAAATAGATAAATAAAGGTAGTTGGGGTTTTCTGGGGTCAAGTCACTAACTTATGAGCACATTCACACGCTCTCAGATGCTGCTATAAACAAATGTATTGATTTTGGGTTCAGTGGAATTAATGACATGAGATTGCACATGTTCTTGCATTTGTGTCCACCCAAACATTGTGGCACTGATGGATTTGAGCAGATTGATGTCAGTGTTTCCAGTTTTACTTACGTTGTGTCAGTGGAGTGTGGTTGTGAGGCTCAGCTGGTCTCGGTGCTGCTTGTGACTCACTGTGACGAGCTGTCAGAACTGAAGCTGTGTGTAGCCCGCGGCCGAGATAACCCACATCTGTACAGCCTCTGCGCGCTTTGAAGGAACAGACGGTTTGTCTGCAGTGACAAAAATCAACATTGATGTGCGTAATATTGTCGATGTGTCTGCTGTGTGCGTGCATTGTCTTTCCTCGCTGTACTCCTACAGTGTCGCATGTGACCTCTCCACCTCATGATAGTCGCAGCTAGCTCGCTGCTAGCCACACCCCGCTGTACACAACATGCCAACTGCAAATGGTTAATGCCCTGAAGCGAAAAAGCCGATTTTTGGCAAAAATGAGGATTAAGGCCAAACACTTACTGCCACACTAACACCGCAGCATATAATCTGATTATTTAGCGTTTTAATATTACAACTTTAGCAGTATTTAGTATGCAAAACGGGTGAATAGTGTGTTTATTTTCCATCAAAACCTGCCCAAACTGGTAGTGTGATTGTTTTGGGAATCGTGGGTCAAAAAGGTTACAGAATCCCGGCCTCATATGTTGATGGCTTTAGCCAAATCTGGCTTTGTAGGAAATGTGGCCGGACCATCATAAGCTCAGGCAGCTCGGGACAAACAGGGGAGATAGCGTCTGTAAACCAGCCAGACCACAGCGAGGCCAGGCTAAATAGGTCATGGACTGAGCGCTGGTGGAACCCCACGGGAAAAGAGCTGAGGTGTGTTTTGATGAGGCAGGGTCTCGCGGTGAGACTGAATTTCCTCTTGCATCCGGGGTTGAAAAACGCAGCAAACTTCAAGTGCGTGTGCGGCCGGAGTGGGAAGAACAGCGCGTACGTGTGTGTGTGTGTGTTTAATGTCATTTGCATGGCTGCTTATCAGCTGTCGATGGCATGGCTGACCATATTGGGGACTGGATGAGTGCCTCTCTGGTTCAGGGACACATTCTGTAACCAATCTGCCTTTCTAAGCTGTAGTAAGCCGCACTAAGCCAGTTTGAAAGTTGCTGCCGGTCTGCTGTATGCCTCGAGCATCGGGTGACGCGTGTGTGTGTGTGTGTGTGTGTGTGTGCCTGTGTGCCATAATGCCCAGAGGAGGTTGTTGGGCTGTAGATAGGCCACATACAATGTTCCCATTTGAGATAGAGAGAGACGGGGAGGAAGAGATGAAGGGAAACAGACAGAACTGGAGAGAGGAAGTGAGTATTTTTGGGTCATGTGGGTTGCCCTATTTAGCGTTTTTTTTTTGTTTTTTTTTTGCCAACATCTCAAAGGCACAGTACACACAAACACAAGCACACACATGGACACACAAATACACACTCTGACGGCCAGTCATACATCATCAATCCATTTTGCTGAGCAACATCAAAAAGGTCTGTTTGCTCGAGCAGCTTTTCAATAACTCCTGTCATCAATAAATCATGCTGTTTTGTTTCTGCCATTTTCTTTGATTATTCAGCAGGTGCAGTGCAGGAAGACGATACCAACGGCACAAACTGAAAATCAGCTCCTAACAAATTAACCCTTTGATACTTGTGTATATCTACCCATTTGTCAAACTTCAGGATTCTTGGTTCACCAGAACGCTGCAAAATCTCATAGCATCCTCTCCGAAATGTTGTCTCCTCAACATTTCAAATGGCTTCTGGAGAAAATTAAAACACTTATTCTGGCTATAAATGGGCTTACAGGGTTAAAACGTGAGAGGTGACTTTGTCCCATCTTTTCCAACTCCAAACAATATGCTAACGATTTGTTTCCTGTGATGTAGATACTCAGGTTCAGCAGAACAATGTGTGCAGTCTGAATCTCAATGCCAACATTAGCATTTTCAATTCTTTGCTTGTCTGCTTGCAAGTCAGAGACCTCTCCACTGCTCACATCTCGCTGAATACAAGTGAAGTTTTTGTTGTACATTACTGTAACAAGGTTGGAAAACCACTTGAGTGAATGTAAAGACAAGTACACGGTCTTGTATCCATTAAGAAAAGGGCCAAAGCCAATAGCATCGCTTTGATGTTATAATGTAGAGCTGGGTATTGCTGGTGTAAGTGTACCCATACTGAAATAGAAATCAAAATAAGACATAATCTAACAAGATGACCAACAAACAAAGCAGCCCTTGTTTTGACGAAATGTCAGCCGTGGTACTCAGATGACAAGAACTGTACACACAATGGAGGACTCATAAGCATTACCGTAAACAACCAGTAAAAATCAGGATGTCTTTTAATGTACAGAAGAACACAAGGAATAAATGCTGGATTGCAAGGCACTGGAGACAAAGACGGACTGGCACAGGGAACAGGAAGCACACAGTGTGGTAAGACAATTACAATGGCTGAGAATACTGAAGGACAGGAAGTGGTGATCTGAAACAATAGGAGAGGCGAGTGATGAAAAAAAATAGTATGTGAAATGAACATGAAATTGGAAAAGCTAAGCAAACATGACCCAAGTATGACCTAAGCAGCACGACGGTCTTTAGACGGTCTGTAGGAGCAGACCGAAGCTACAGAAGTTGTCAAAAGCCTAACCAACCTGTGACCATACTACAACGATCTGGTAGGTGTTGCTATTTTTTTGGTTTTGTTTTGAGAACAGTCATCTGTGTCATTCTTGGAAACATCGACAAACGTTGTCGACTTTTTAGCTATGGTAGTCTGCACCAGATGTGGATGTTGTGTTGTGTTCTGTTGCATATCTGTCTGTCATGGGGGAGGGATCCCTCCTATGTGGCTCTTCCTGAGGTTTTTTTTTTTTTTTTTCTTTTTCACCTTCTTAAAAAGGTCTTTTTTACATTTCCATTCAAGTTTTTCCTCACTCCAGTCGAGGCACAGAGGATGTCGTTCACTGTACAGACTGTGAAGCCCATTGAGGCGATGTGATTGTGATTTTGGGCTATATACATTTCTCTGTTCACTTAACATCAGAAACATACAACATCACATGTCTGTGAACATCAGACCAAAACTTATTGCCAGTCAAAGTCACTGACCTGTAGTGAGTGGATGGGCAAAGCTTCAGAAAGCTGCAAATTCAACACGTGGATCCCTGGAATAACTAAACTGTACTGAAGGATTATAGGCAGAAACACAATGGCTGCGCTGTATGTACACACCGTCACTTGGCCTAAATCATGCTGGAACGACATTTGTTATTTCACCTTATCAGTGCAACAGTAATACTTATATGTATTTCACAAAAATGGTCAATATATTTTTAACCACTCGAAGCAGGAATTATAGACTGTAAGTGATTTGATCAGAATATTTTGACATATTTAGATTGTAAAAAAGAACAACAAACTAACTTTTGATCTACTTTGAAGTCATTGTTAATTCATGAAAAGCGCGTTGCTATCTTTTTCATTATTAATGACATTTTGGCACCACTCCAAACCACACAATGTGTTGAAAGCAGCATTTTTATTTCAATATGACTGTGCCACCAAGTCAGCAATTCCCAGTTCCATTATTGCCTTTAAGTCTCAAATTGAGTACTCTCACAGCACACAGACCGCTCTCGTTTCAGCTTGTTCTTTTCTTGGCTGCTCCAAATTTTCAGGACAAAACACAACAGGATCGGAATTTGTGACAACTGCTCGAGACCGAGACCGAGTTCTGGTGCCAAGCCACCGCAACAAGGTGCCCTCCCCGCTGCTGTCATACTGCCAGTTCAGTCAGTACGTTTGCAGTTCATTCATATCACCATTGTGTTTCAGCACGGGGGCAGCCTGGTGGGTCTGGGGGCAAGAAAAGACAATGCACCAGAATGAGCCAAAAATTTTCATTTTACCTGCTTTGATCAAATATTCATTAACATAAGGACTGGAAAAGCTCATCTCTGTCACAACCATATTCACTAACTTCAACAGTTTCCTTATCCTCCAATATATCTGGTGTTCCCACAAAACCTTCCTTCATCCCCAAGCGAAATATGTTCCAGAAGAACACCAAAATATAGACCACATGACCAAGAAGAGGACCTCAAACACCATGGAACACTTCATCAGCCCTCGGACAGGTTCAGGACGGAGTCACATATCCTCTGAACGAGCTCATATGGGTGAAAGTGAGTGGAAAGTATTAGTTATGAAAAAAGGCATAGTGTGTATGTATAGTCAGAACACTGATATTGATGGTAATGTCTGAAACCAAAATGATTTCATTTAATATTGCTACATTATTTTTATGCCTTTGTAGCTTTGAATAATGAATCTTTTCTCAACACAGTGAAAGAGAGCGACTCTGTTGCATGGTTACAGCCTTGAATATCTCCTTCCCCCCGAGGCAGCCTTTGCGAGATGGTTACATTTACAACAGCGGTTCTTAGTCACGAGCCTTCAAGGCCGAAAAGAATCTGCAGATTTTTGACTCCACTCAAACACTGTCGCAGCTCATTTCACCATTTAGCTCCTCTGCTTTTGTTGGGGTTATGTTAATCAGCGGAACCAGCTGCTGTAGTGCTTGGCTGGAATGAAAACCAGCGGACTCTCAGGCCTTGATGGGACGCTTTTGAAAAGTGACGTACAGTATTCAGGGGAGCCGACACCGGCACGCCGAGATGCTTTTGAGTAAAAAAGAAGAGGGAGCATTAGTTAGTGCGGAGGAAAACAACAGCAGAGTAATTGCATTCCCCTACCTTTGATGGCTCTGGCCAATGCATTCCCAGAGGAGTATGGGACAGTTGCAAATAAATGTCAGCCATCTGTGTGTGTGTAGCGCTTCCCGTTCGATGCCATTCAGTCACACCTGCTTCTGCATTGATGTGGATTTAGTCCGGATGTTGGTAGCTTTGGATCTTCAATTTGGCTGAATCATGACAGCGAGCTGACTCGTTAATCTCTAAGAGTTGGTAAAGGCCTTTAATATAACGTTCTGTGTGTATGTGAGTCTTTGTATGAAAACAGAGGGTTGACATTCTGTGCCATCGATGCTGACTACCTGCCATGATAATGCAGCCTGTCACTGCATTTCCAGTTTAAAGCCAACGCAAAAAACCTGCCTATACCATCATAGTGGTAGTTGTGACCATAGTAACTAAATGAGCATCAATAGGCCACCTGTTGCAAGCTCCATAACAAAACGCTTAAGCTCAGTTGCAGTGCTTCGTGGGGGCCTGCATCTGCTGTGGGGTCCCCACAGAGATCCTCTGATCACAACACAGTATGCCTCCAACCTGTTTACAAGAGCACACTGAGCTGGGAAGAGGCACGGCAGGATCAGGTAAAGGTCTGGACATTTCTCCTGTCCGACTGGGTTGTTTTGACTGCTGAGGTCAGGTCACTGAGTCGGTGCAGCTGCGTGTCTCAGCTCGAGATCCTGTGGTACCACTTGGATAGTGCAGGCTAGTATGAGTCCTGAAATAAAAAAAACAAAACAAAAAAAACAAAAAAAACAAAAGGGAAAGGTATAAGAGTTTGCTTCTGGGACCTGCATTCACCACTTGTACAATGTAGTTGGACTTATATCTGCTGTTGCTTTTGGTGCCAACTCTACAGTATAGGCCTATACTGTACTACTTTCTTTTTATTTTACAGTTTGCATGTATTGTTGATAAGTTATCGTTTTATTTGTTTTCAGTGTTTTCACTGTTCTTACATAGATGTTTTGAACCTGGGAGGTTATCCCCTGAGCAAGACTGGCTGGCTGCAAAAATGAAGAAAGGCCTGCATAACTGAAGATATAGCTAGAAACATAAAAATTGAAATCCGAAACTAACATTGACTGTCAGGAGGAAACATGAAGTGAACAGTGTTCTTCAGTGTCAAGGTGCTATTGACTCATCCTCCACCTCGTCCTCCCTCTGTGGACTCTGGCTCCATCGAAACATTGAACCTTTCCCTCCTTTGCCCCTGATGAACGAGAGGCATTTGTTTCAATGACTGATGGTATCAATGTTACTACACTTTGTAAGAAATAAAGTATCAACAGGAAAAAATAAAGAAATGCAATGAAGTTACTCTAACGTAAGAAGTACAGACATCTGAAGGATTGTCTTAGTTTTGGACCAGAGGCTGAATTCCTTTTTTATTTTGCATATATTTATGAAAGGCGATCGAAGAAACCTGGCTTTGTGGGAGAGGCATTAAAATACTGGCTATTGGCAGAATTCCAATGCTTCCAACCTAAAAACATTTCTTAAGTTATGTCTTGCAGTGTGCAGTTTTGACCTTGAAAAGGGTCATCCTTGTTCACATATACACCACTGAAGACAAATGGGATTGAGTTTTACTGTCGGGGCCCCAGCCTCCCCTGAGAATATCAGGCTGGCTGACTCTATGTCCTCCTTCAAACCACTTCTCAAAATGAACTTTTGTAAAACTATTCCTTAACACTTCATTTTAACGGCCCTGCAATGTCATGGTAAGTAGGTAGTAATTACTAAGCAAAATATAGGAACAGTCTTTGAAATAACCCCAAATTTACCACGATAATTACCTGAAATTATCGAAAAATAACATCCAACTGGTTTGCTCATAGTGCCTTAATTTGAACTAGTTTGCACTTTCTTTCTCATCGGGCCTCTAAATTAAAGTGAGTTGTTTCCACATTATCTGACATTCAACTTGAGTGGTATGAAGACATTAAGATAAGATAGGATATAACTTAATTAATCATGAAGGAAATTCTTGTGCCAGAGATTAGTTATTAGTAATTTGTGGTTTCTGACATCACGAAACAAAACAAACAAAACCAAAGGCCAAGATCAGCAGAAGTTATCCAGTTGGAAGTTTCCTGGAACATTATTGAAATAAACTGAAGTACTTGTTGGGAAAAAAAGCAGATTATCATTATTGAATCATGTTGTGTTAATTTTCAATACATTTTGAATCTCAAATATGGTACTTACTATGGTACTAATTGCCACCTAGGTCTGCATATTTCATAGGAAACTATGAAATATGCAGACCTTTAAAATAAAGTGCAAACACATATTCAAAACATGACTGACAGTTTTATTGCAGTGCAGTAAGAGAATCTGCACTTGGGAGATGAGAACTTTCTTGTCGCATCGCCTCCCAGGGTTATCGGGTTAGTCTGCATGATCTCGAGAACGTGTTGTTCTTGTGGGGTCAGTGCTCACTTTCATCTGTTTTGCATGTACTGTACTCTGGGATTAAGCAATCAGCCGGCCACTTCTTCCTCTGTGCAAAGTGGTCGGGGGATGTGAATGGGGTCACTCAGACTCAAAATGCAAATTCATGCAAATAGATTGCAGCAGCTTCTTGAGACTGCTCTGGGTGGGTTATCTGCATGGGTCAGACTCAGCTAATGGATAGTTGGTGGACCTTGTTTCGGAGGTGTCAGGGGATGGTTTAAGAGGACTTTTTTGCCTCAGCTTCCATTGACTTGGATTTCATACCCATTCTGCTCCTCACCTAATTTTATCCATAATTTGCTCTGCTCTTGAGTTTTGCTGTGTGTTTGCTTGCCCACTGACCGCGACCAGAGTTTCCCTCAGCTGGTCGGTAAGATAATATGACCGTGATTCGAGTAGAGAAGCCCACAGACTAAAAATATGCCCACTACAATCACATTATCTGCCAACAGAGCCACTACAAAACACACAACAACAAACACACACACTGACACATGCTGAGGACAAGCTCTGGTACCTCCCCTGCTGCATGTTGTGCACAAACAAGTCATGTCAGTTTTCCGGTCACAGGCTCCCTCCATTGCCAAACATTTGAATGGATGTTGATCCATAAATATTTAATTGGCCCCCTCATTCCCCCCCTGAGAGGACACTCCGAACCTTCAATATCTGACTAACAAGATCGAGGGAGGAGGAGGAGGAGTGCGCTCAGCACGGAGGAAACACCAAAAGCAGAGTGTGTGTTCTTCCGAACGGGTGGATGCATCACCGCGCAGCATGACAGTGATGTTCCATTGACGTTCATGGCAGGAAGAGAGGGAGCACGGGAGGCAGAGTGACAGAAAGGGAGGGTGAGGGAGGACAGAGGGTAAGGGGAAGATGAAAAGGAGAGGGGAGGGTTGCCTCGGAGTGACACGTGTGGAACAATTTGACAGCCACTTAAAAAGGAGATCTATAGGCTGGGTTAGTGGAAGGGCAGGGAGAAGTGCGCAGTGTTCAGTGAGATGGATGGAGCAGGAAGGAGATGGAGGAAACTCAGGAAGGAAACGGAGGAAACTGAGGGCTGGAGGTGGACGAAAAAGGGGGCAGGACATTTTTTTATCTTCAGCTCATCTGGTTTGTAAATTTGAGTTTAAATGACCAAAGGAAACAACGAAAAAGAGAAATTATTGTGAATATATGATGATGATATAATCAGTTATTCAGGTGATGTGATTTCCTCTTGGCCTGATTACAATCCAGGGCCAACCCTTACCCTGAATTTCCACTGGATACGTGTCCACTGCGTTACGGATCCGATCCGGTTTTGCTCCGCCGGTGGGGCACCGGTTGTGTTTTGCTGTCTACCATCTGTCTATCTAGGCAGCTGGCGTTGCGAGGCCGAGGAGTTCCTGCGACAATCGCATGATCACTCGCGACCGCAGTTATAGGTCTGTTATTAAAAACAACAACACAAAGTTTTCCCGACCAAAGGATTAGCAGAAGAGCTTGTGTTTGGTTTCTTTTTTGAGATTTGTGCGCTGGTGTCAACACAGAGTGTTTTATTTTGAAAAGTAACCAGATGTTGTTTGTAATTTCAGTGCTTGACTTCTGGTCTGCTCTGTGCTAAATTCAGCTGACTTGCTGCATCGTGTTCCGGCATCTGCCAGATATAGAAGTCCTGTGTATCAGTGCCGGAGGGCTCTGGACTGCCGGAGCTGGGATGGAGCAAATAAACGAAGTGGACCTGGTGAAAAATGAATACATAGACTAGACCGCTGGTGTGGTGGAGACGTAACGCAGCGGACACATATCCAGTGGAAATTGGGGGTTAGCGGTGTCCGCTACTGTTTGATATACTGGTCTCGACGTATCCTGTGGTATGAGGAAAGGTGTTGAATGGCTTCCCTCCAAAAATCTATATTCTAATTCCCCAATATTCTAATAGCGTGCTGTTGTATTTGCTGTTTGTTTTTTGTTTTTTTATTACCTTTAATCCAGTTGAGGCTCTCATTTTCACAGGGCTGTCATCGGCTCTCTCAGCCTGTACACAGAACCTGCTCTCGTTGTAACTTTGAGTATTTTGTGTGTAAAATGTAACTACACAGGCATAAATAATGATTAAAAGTAACCACTAGCCTGCTGACTGTTAAGCTATAAATATGTCGCATTCATAAAACAGGTCAGAATTGCTTGTTCAATTCAATGGAAGTTGAAAAAAGCTATTCTAACATGACAATTTGAAAATATGAAGAGAAAATGATTAGTAGATCTTGGCAGTCTTTATAGCTTTAAGTATCTTTATTGAGAGATTTCATTGAGAAAAAAAAACAAAAAAAACAAAACATCAAGAAATCAGCTCTGATTATAAACAACCCTAAATTATTGTGCAATGCGTTAAATGTACTTGGATGATATTTAGGCTAATGTCTTTTGAAACATCTGTTATCACCAAGAGCTCAGGCAGATCAGCTGGAGTACAGTAGAGGTAAACCCAGAAATCATTGTCTTTACAAAATACTGTATGATCCAGCTTCACCCAAATTGGTGAAGTTTTCTACAGTACTCGGTGAGGCCTGGCCCCTGAAAGACATTTGAGTCAGACTGTAATACAAAAAAAGGCCCCTTTCTTCATTCCATTCAGTATGTGGGCTGGATGAAGGTGTCTGCTACAACTTTGCCATCTGGGTTACCTCTGTGCCACTCCTTTACTTCTTAAAGTTGAAGCCTTGATCTATGGATGTATGATGATATTATTGGTAGAAAAATGTGGATTTAAGCTTACATAAGCACACGACATTTTGTTTTAAAGCATAATTTGTCTTTAACCCTTTTTTGTCAAACCTTGTTAAAAAGGCAATTTTAATATCAGCTCAACATTATTTTTGTTTCTCTCTTTTATCAATCTACTATTCTTCCATAACATGATGGAAATGATGACCCACGTCATTCTAAATGCTGTATCTTAGGCAACAGTTGCCTATGATACAGCACTTATAATGACAATGGCCTGGATGACTGAGAACATTCATCAACACGTTGCTTACCATTTTGGGAGTAATGCCTTTCAACTGGTACAGGATAATGAAAGAACATCCAGGAAGCTGGGTGATTACAGGAACCACCTGCACTTCAACTTAACACACAGGCAACACAGGATAATTCTCAGGAGCCTATGCCTGGGCTCTAGCGTGAAAGGGCACGAGGCCACAAGGATCCTCCAGAGGGCTCAAAACCAGCATCTCAATGAAAGAGAGCGGCAGGTTAATTTCACCAGTGATGCACTCGCTACAAAGACTGACTAGATATATGAGGAACTAGCATCACTACTACCAAGCGATGTCCTGGAAAACACCTCCAAGTTTGCTTAAATTATGTGTAAGCACTTATGGGTGGCTGTGTAAGTATATTGAGACAGAGCCATCCGGTTTATATTGGATTAGACTTGATTAAACTGAGGGCTGTTGGGCCTTGGCAAAGGTATGCTCTCTACTGAATGCCATTCTAATTTTAACTGTAGGTATGTCACACAGCTGCTGTTATTAATCTGTATTCATGTTGACTTCGTCAGATGATGAGGATGTCATAAAAAATAAAAATCGATTTCATCAGCAACCAGCAGCATGCAACGACTGCTTGTTAACAGGTCCAGTTCAATCTGCTTTGTACTCAATCCTACGTCTGATGCCAATAAAAGATATAAAAACAAATGTCGATGAGAACAAATTTATGTGAATTTGGCATTCACAGAGATGGCCTTGCCATTTCTTATTGTCTTGGGTTTATATTTCATCAGCTTTCCTTTGTGAAGTTCCATGAACCAAAATTGTATTTAAAGGATGTCTCACTTTGAGAAGCTGGAGAGATGTGGGTCTTTGAAAAGAGCTATTAATGGTCGGGTGTTCTCTCTCCACAGACAGAGGCAGACCTGAAATAATAATGTAAGATGTCATACTGAATGTAATTCATGTTCAGCATCACACATATTCATTTTTGACTTTGACATGCCTGTGAATCTATTTTTTATTTATTTATTTATTTTTTTGTTTTCTCTTTATTCACTAGTTGTGTGTGTTGTAAATATTGCTGGGAATTAGAATGTTTTACACAGAATGTGATTCACTTTTTATACTGTACATATAACACATGTGATGTAATTATAAATAAAAAGCTAACAATGTGCTGTGTTCCGTTTTCAACTGATGGACCATTAGTCTAACCACGGGATATACGAATTGACGCATTAGGCAAAATTTTTTGTAAACTTCTGAACCCTGCCGATGCTGACTGAGATATCGATCTTATCTCAGTGTTATGCTCGTGAACTGAATAGAAAAGAAAAGAAAACAAAAAAAAACAATCCAAGGTTAATGAAAAGTATTGAGTGACACCTTTTTCCGTCGGAAAAATGTCATTACTGTCAAGCGGCACTTGTGAGAGATGTCACATAAATCAGACTAAACTGTTCTTATGCAAACAGCAGCTTCTGGTGTCAGAGCCAAACACTGTGTGCATTTAAGGACTTGCAGCTTCACAACAACAGTCACACAACCACAAGAGGTCACTTAAACTAATTAACAATTCTGTCATTTTGACAGTGAGGACAGTCAGGAGGCACTGGGATTTGCTAGGTGAGAATATGAGATGACGCAAAGGTGTAGAGGAAGGATTGGGGAAATGGGGAGGGTGAAAAAAGGGAAAGGGATGAAGGATAGAGTTGCAGATCGAGGGAGGGGAGGAGGGGAATAACGACATGAATGGAAGGAAGAGAGGAGAGATGGAGGAAGAGAGATGGAGGAAGAAAACCGAGTAAGACAGAGATTAACTGTGTTCTGACCTCTAGCAACAGCAATGCTGAGCTGCTGTCTGTCTGATTAGAGCTGCTGCATACTGACTGCAGCACCAAGGACGCTGCAGTGACAGGCAGGACTTAAAGGAATATCAATTAATTGTGGCCTTTGTTGACCTCTGTTGGGGTTAAAAATTGCAACCACGTTAACAGAGACATTTCCTCCAGTGTAAGACTGCTCTCCGCCATCCTCCCTGTCAAGTGTGTGACAGAATTAGCAAGCTGGGTTGAGTCACTTGCGATTAACCGTCGACATATGCAATTGCAAAATAGCACCAAAGGACCAAAAGTGAGATGCTCGTGCCCTTTATGTGAATGCCACGTTTGCATAGTTTATTGATAGTTCAATTGGATGGAAGGGCTTTCGCATCCTGCTTGTGACCATGATTGAGTTCCAAGCTATGTTATGTCACGTACTATTTTGGGTGGATCACAAAACAGCTCAACTGGGCAGTGGATACTTCTGTATCTTTTGCCCAATGGCAGCAGCGAACAGACGGTGGCATCTCACTTCACCACTTTCACTGATGCTCTGTAGATGGTAGCAGTGATGTTCTTGGTGGTTTTCATCACCCACTGTAAAGCCATCCTGTCCGGGGCAGTGCACGAAACATGCCACTTTAACAACATATGCCAATAATGTGCAAAATGAGATTTAAAAAAAACAAACTAAAAACTGATATGCAAAGAGATAAAAAAAAATAAAATAAAAAAAAATAGCCCATGTCGAGATTCAAACCAACTTAAAGGAAACACAAAGACTAAAACAATATTTAAGCAAACAAATTAATATGCTAATAGACTACAAAGAGATGTAACATCACTACAAATAGATGGAAAACAACTGTAAAGAGACACAAACAGGTACAAGGAGATGTAAAATGACAACATAAGCACCAAGGATTTATGGCGACACCTGATCCTGGCAGCTCCTTTATCAGTAGTTTGGTGGTGCTATATATTGACCACTCAATGGTCAAACTCCTGCAGCTGGTGAGCTCACTGCTAACAGCTGTAAATGATCCAAACTGTAGAAGGTAAGACTTTCACCAGAAACACTGCAGTGGATATTATTTCTTGCTGTGTTTTTTTCATATTGTTCAGATTTAATCTCCACCGTCAGTCATCTAAGATTGATAATGTGACTAACTTTGCAAAAGTGCCTGAAACAAAGTTACCCTTGTTGAAAGCTTTTCCTCGGGCCGTGATTAGAATGAATGCTGCCTCCGCTGCGACTGGCTGTTTAACTTGTCTGTGTTGTGAATTCATGGTGAGAGCCGGAATATGAAGTGCCAGAGGTTCAGAGAGAAGAAAAACAATAAATAAGAGATGCGTACTGACAGAGCAGACAGACGAGAGGAAGAGAGTGGAAGGCAGAGTATGAGAAAATTAGTCTGAAGTGTAAGTAAGCAAGTGCTTTTGACAGATCATTGTAGTCTAAACATCTTCACTGGAGCAGTTCATTCCTCCCCCTCCTGCTTCCTCTTTGCTAGATTTCCAACAACTCCTTTCCTTCACCATCTCTTAATTCCTACGGCAGCCTGTTTGCTCTCATATCACATAGAATCAAAGGAAATATAGATTTCCTACAGCAATCCTCCAAATGTCTCCCTGTTTGTACACAACAAGCCAAACCAAACTATGTGCCCTTCGGTTGTGTTGTGCATGTTGTCAGATGCTGAGCAATCTGTCTTCACAGATCCAGCAGGTTCGGTCTTCACCTATGTGCACAGGTTCTGTCATCTGTTTCAACATGTCAGTATCCTTGTGTCCAAAGCCAGATCCATAATGAAATGGCTTTCCAACTTTGATGTGAAGTAACTCAAGTGTCCCACATAGAGCCCTGACCTCAACACGGCCAGCACCGCCCTACATCGGTCCCAGCAGCACTAAAGGCTTGCTCACGCCAGAAAGTCACACAGCAAGGTTCACCCACCTGTCCCAGCAAAGTGGGTGGTGCTCACAGCCAGGGGTGAGCATCTAATATCAACTTTGGAGGGGACAACTAAAGGAAACTTTCTCAAGAGCAATTACTGAGGGGGACATCAAAAGTAGAGCTTCAGCTCTGCTAATGAACAGACACCCTGCCAGCTAAGGAACACTACACTGCTATATTTGGGTACTACAACACTGGTTCATGTCACAGATAAATATAACTCCAGATAACCACCAGCTAACATAAAGAGTGGTCTCTCATTCAATGAAGTGAAATGAAGACCATGTATTTTATTGTATCGAGTGGCAAAAGTAAATAGATGTTTAGCAAAGCACTACTGAGGGCCATGGGGGCACAAGTGATTTTATTGTGTGTTATTAATATTATCAAAACTATGTAGTGTTAATAGTGATATACTGGTAGGGACAGATCATATTTGCCTTGTCCCCTCTGGGATTTACACCTGTGCCAGAGAGCTAGCCACTGACATGACAGTCACCTGGAAATATGCTAGTGCTAACTGCCTATTACCAAGGGACAGTAGTTTGCTAACCAGAAAATTGCCAGTGGGCTATGATAACAGCCTTGGTAATGGGCTGACCCCCCATCGGTCAGGCTCTCAAGACAGTTTGCAATTTGGTCAGCAGCTCAAACCTACATGACAAACTTCACCACACTTGTCTTGACATATCTGCTGATTATGGGAAATGCATTTATGTAAATGGAGTGATTGTCTTGTGAAATGCTGCAGTTTGAAATGCTGGTTTGATTGGGCCATCATGGCAGCAAATTTCGGCAATATCTTGTGACTCGCTCTTCTGACAGGAAGTCATGTAACAAATGGCACAAATTGAAGTTGTCTTAAAACCACTCATACATATCTGCTACAGTTGTAAAAACACCACACACACACACACAAAAAAAAAAAAATAGTTTTGGGCCATATTTTATGTGCATGTGTGGCTGTTATGTGAAAACAGTGATAAGTTGCCCCCCTCTGTCCTGATACAATGTAAGCTGAGGTTGTTTCCTCCCTCCCTGTCTTATCTGGTTTTGGAACAGGCCTCTCGGGACAGAGATTAAGAGGGACAGAAATAAAGAGGTGCCACTGAATAAAATCCATTTTGAGGTCTCCTCTACAATATGCTTCCACAGAGTGCACAGTTCCTTGTTTGCATGGCATATATATTTTTTTATCAAAGAAATAATAGTCAACTTGATTTAAAATGTTTGAAATGTAAATGTGCATTTGGGGCAGTGAAATTTGCTGAAAAGTTTGGTTTCCTCTTTCAATGGTGCGAATGTGACTTTATTCTGCACTCAACATAGGGACCGTAATCATTTCCTCTTTGTTGAGACATTCATTTGAAAACCGTTGCATGACACAAAATGGAGTGCTAACTTGACAAAAAATGATGTGACATGTTTCTCTGAAATACCATATGGTTCTCTTCCTGCGCAGACATGCAAAGATCTTCATGAGCTAATTGATGTTTTGGGGGGTGAAAATGTAGTTGTGGGGCTGTAATTGTAATGATAAGCGGCAACTAGAAGTCCAACTGCTTGAGGAACTGTTCTGTTTGTGATTCAAGGACGTGTAAGAATCGGCCCATTATCAGTTAAGATGTAACAAATGCTGAGTGAAAGCAGATGTGCAATGTCAGGCAATGTTTTCTAACCCAAGAGATAAAAAATGCTTAAATGTTATTTAAAAAAAACTCTATATAAACAAACACAAGTCAAACGTTTCCTTTGACACAGCCAAATCTCTTAAAATTCAGATGTCAGGTCACAGAAAACCAGCAACTGGTGTGTACATGTAATTTACACCACAGATTACCTGCTGGATGGATTTTATTTTGAGTGAATACAGGAAGCACAGCAGGCTTTGATAGGATCTGCGTTGTGGTCTGCAGCTGTAAATCACATTATTTTGCAATTTTTCTTGTCTTTAAATAGATCAAGATCCCTGTGGTATCTACAAAGCTATTCTGTTGTTGAATTAATTTCTCAACTGCTCAAAGATAAAATTGCAGCTACGATAAAAGTAGTGATATGTTGTTACATAACCGCAAGACTCAAAGGCCAGGGGAGATGAAACTAAGGCAAATATATATCAAAATTGAAAATGTTTCAATGTTAAAATATATGCATAGATATATTATGAATCTACACTAGGTGAAACGACAGAAAGAGCTACAGTTACTGTACAGAGTCCATGTATCTGTTTCTTGTGAGCTACTTTAGAGCTGCACATTGGCTGTTTTGGGGAAAAGAAAGACACATGCATCTCTGGTCAAATTCATGCAAATGATGCAAATTAACTTAACCCGATGTCTGAACACACCTTCAGGGATGAAAAGGAAGAAAGCGTGAATGCCAATGTATTCTCTGTTTTCCAGTTTCCCACAGCAATCCAAAGATGGTTTGTTTTTCTCCATGCAGCTGAACTTTAGCCTGCACTATGTACTTCTAGCGATACACACTCAGACTGAAACAACTCAATAGTTACAATGCTAGCGGCATCCACATTCACAAGATGACGTAACCTACTGTATCTGACATTTTGAGAAGTGGCAGGCATACTCGACCTTCGTCATGACATGGTTAACAGCATGAATAGTCACAGTTTGAGTAGCTTAAAGGAGAACTTCTGTTGATTTAAACATGCAGCTTCATGAAGCTTAAAACACAGTGTAAAGTTCTGACCCTATGCCGTTAGCTGTCAAAGCTAACTCTCCGTTCAAGGAGCCCTGTAATGGTTGGACAAAATGTGTTTGCATCTTCAGTACTGGCAAGTCAAGGGTAGCTTGAGCAATGGAGCTGCATGTTTAAATTGACCAAAGTTATCCTTTAAGGCAACAAAACCACGTGGTTAGGTTGAGGAGAAGATCCACGGTTTTGGGAAAAACACATTTTGCTGTTTGTGCATCACCCAATTTTGGTACGAAACGTAAGTCAATTACGTCAGCACTGACTTTGGGTTTCACATCGCACATGAATAGCTGTCTCCTTGGTGAAAGTCTGTGTGTGTGTCTGACCCGTCCACCAATGCAGAAGTCCTCCCTGTGTGGACTTTGACACTCTTTATACTATGTCCCCTTACTTCCTCCTTTGCATCCATGATAATTGTAGTGACAAATAGAGTAAAGAACACTAAAAGTAAATATAAGTATAAATAGCAAACTTACTATTAATATTAACAGTCAAAAAAACAACTCATCTCTTAAAAAAATTGAACATTACTGAAAATAAACATGCGTCTGCTACAAGTTTTATTCCACCCTCCGCATGGTATCATACCATGAATGTATAAAGACAACCCCAGCGGGAATGTTTCAAGAGCGGATCCTTTTGCCTGCCCGACTTTGTTGATCTGGTAATTTTGCGTTTTTATGCAATCAGGAGTCTGCACAGGGTGTTTTATTTTGAAAACGGATCAGATGCTCTATGCCATTCCTGTGTCTCTGACTTCCTGTCAGCACTATCTGCTCTGTGCAGAACCCAAAGCAGCTGTGCCCGGCTTGACTCCACAGTTTGCCGGAGCTGACCGTGGCTGCCTGTGATTTGTAACACACTACCTGTTACTAGCAGATGGAGAGTGATGGCAGGTTAACAAGGGGGGTGCTTTTTTGCTAATGTTGCTAACAAGGGGGACAGCATCCCCCCTAATCCCCCCTCAAATAGCCTACTGCATGAAACCATACAGCTGGCAACTTTATATAAACTCATAACTATAGTTAGGGAAGGCATTGATGCATGTGGCCTTTTATAGGGATTTAGCATGAGTGCAATCGCACAGACTTGATAAGTATTTGAAGTGGGCCATTAAAAGTTGAGGGAACCCACAAACCCAGCTCCCATTACTGGTTTCCGGGTGCTAGTCCAACATTCAAAGCTGCCCTTCACCAGTGTGAGTAGAGACAGCAGCTTTTAGCATGACACTTTACCACAGTTTGATAGTAAGTCCCACGCTGCAATGCACTGTTTTGTTCTGTTGACAAGTTAGACTCAAGTGCCTCTTAAAGATTACTGCAAAGCCATGCTGTTTCAAATTGCATTGCCGAGCGCTCGGAGATTATTAACAAAGCCGTGCTGCTTTTTTGCAGTTCACTGTGGAGTAGCGGTAACAGTTGGCTCAGTGTATGAATAAATTAATGATGATGCACGGAAAGCTTGTAACTCTGCTCCCCCCGCCCCCTTCTCCATTTTCTCACTTGAATGGAAAGTTTACATAGCCTTCAATGTGCTGAGTAAGTTCTCTAATCCTCAGACTCATTACAAACCCACTTAAAATTTTAAAGGGTAGGGGTAAGAAAAAAAATCAATTGGCAAAACAAGAGCTTAGTTTTTCAGCGCCTTGGAAAGCTTACACTTTGGAAAATCCATGGTGGCATCTGGAAGGCGGCATTATTGAAAACAAAACGCCTGCTTCCTGCCTGGCTAAGTGAGTGAGTGACTGATTAAGTGACCCGTCAACGAGTTAAGTCCAAGAAATCCCGCCGCTATGACTGACACGTTGACAGCTGAGTAAATGAAATCCCGCATTTTACTGCCAGCAAGCCACTCAGCCGCTGGTTGGCCTTTTTCTCTGGGATTTGCATGGAAAGCGTAGAATATCATATGGAGACACAGAGGCACGCACGCACACACACACACACACACACACACACACACACATTCAGAGGCACATTTACACACAGACAACACAGCCCCCTCTTGCTCACCACACACACGCACACACACTACTACTGTACACTGTATGTCAGTAGTATTTCTCCTTGCTCTAGAAAGCAGTGCCACGTGGCCTGGTTATGTTATTAACTTAGCAACAGGCTGCCTTGTGTCCTTGTCGAATGAAGCTGTGTGTATTGATGTGTGCATATGTGTGTGTGAGAGATACAGCCATGAATTGCCGTTTTTTTGGGCTGCGGATCCAGATTCACTTTTACATGTGTGTGATAATGTCTTTTTAGCCTGTCTATGAGTGCATGTATGAGACTCTGTTGAATGTAGGGGGATTTGGAGCTCTTTTCAGCAGCAACTGGGTTCATTGTGACCTGCACGTGGTTTAACATCCGCACAACAAATATTGGATTACATTTACACAGGGCTGTTACCGTACCGGCAGCTCAATAGCCCTGCTGCTCGGGGCTTACTGTAATTGTTGCAGTTATGGTTAATTAGCTTGCAAACACCGAGGATTCAATCTCAAATCAATATGTGGAGGAAGAAAGCGTGCACTGCCCGCTGACCCACAGGTGCCTTTAAATAAAAAGGAAGCACTTAAGGTAATGAGGAGCTGATATGAAAACTGTTATGAGTAGCATTTTAGTGTCAATAGTTCAATATCGCTCGTACTTTAAGACTGGTGTAATAGCGGGAATTATCGGAACGAGCAGAATCGTCACTGAGGAGGACTGGCAGTTTCCACGGTGTCATAGATTTCGCTGTTCGCCAGTGAAAAGAATTTGGCGAGGATTTGTATTGTTTTGATGCGGACAAAAGGAAACAAATGTGATTTCTCGAAGCTCAAATGTAGTCAAAGCGTTTGGAGATTCTGGCAGCCTCGGGTGCTTTGAGTGAAAGGCTGATAGGAGTATCACTACCCAAAGTTTTTATCCTAATCAAGAAAAAATATGCCCGGCGCAGACACTGCAGAGAGAGAAGAAGGTGTACTGAGAATGTTTTCTGAATCTTAATTAGCACTTAGACGAACAGTGGCTCCGAATTAAGGGCACCACTTTGCGTGAATGTGGTATAATTTTCTTGACAGTAATTACAGATGTCATTTAAACGGCACACAAATACGTTCACGTAGCATGTCTGAATGCAACACCGTATTTCTGCCTGCACCTTCCTCTTCTATGCTTGGCAAACCAACTTGTGCTTGAGTAGGGTTAGGGTTACAATTCTGAAACTGAAGCGAGTCTGGGGAGACAAAGATGCCTTCCACCAATTGGGGGTTCTACAACAATACAATATACACAGTACATGTGAGAGATATACGTTCTTGTCCAAAGCGACTTACAGTAATTCGGACATTCATACACTGATGGCGGTGGTGGCGACGGCGGTGCCGACCAGCACATCGGGAGCAGTTTAGGGTCCAGTGTCTTGCCCAAGGACACCTCGACATGCAGACCAGGGGAATCAAACCAGCAACCTTCCAATAACAAGATGCTGGCTCTACCCCTGGAGCCACAGCTGCCTGTTCACATTGTGAATGGGTGTAAACTGTGTTATCCTAAACCTAACCAAAAAGGGATAGAGAACAGAAAATAAATAGGATATAATAAGTGAGCTTAGTGTAAAAATGACACATTTATGACGGTCCTGACATTATGACGTTTACAACCAACATCATCATGGTGCAAATAACACAAGACTGTCTAAACAGAGCACTGCAACCATTTTATTTCAAGGTCAAATACAATTCAAGTTACACAAAAAAACGCCATAGTTTAAAAGGTAAGGTAGGTTATGGGAGCTGCTTCAGTCAGTTACAGGAAACATCCAATTGTCAGTCCTAGGCTACATCTAATTGTTTTGAGATGGGACAGCTTTCCAGCAGGGTGTATTGGAAAGCAAAAACATATTGTACTGATACTGTACATAAGGATCGCTGGGAATCGAAAAAATCCATTGGAGCCGTTCTCTTCGAAGCAGCAAAAGGACAGATAATGGGAAATGAACCTGCACCTCCTGAGCGCATTGCAGTTCCTAGGTTATCCAGATATTACTCGCAAGGCATCTCCCCAAGGTCTCCTTCTCTCTCTCATTCCGCTCTTCTTTCTTTTCTCGATCGTCCCGACCATCACCCATGCCATTTCCAATCCTCCACCCGTCTGATGTATGTTTACTCATAGGTCATTTCAACATATTCCCCTCAGCCCATGTGTACCTTCACACCATAAACATTTCTCATCATTGCTCCAGTTATGTTGAACGTCTTACCCCCTCATCGGTTTTATTCCCTCTATCTGTTGCAAGTAGAGAAACATAATTGCAGTGCTGGAATGGCGTTCCCTCCCTTTTGATTTCCCCCAGGGCTGAACAAGGTGTACATATCTGGTTTGTTGTTTGAGGTTCAATGGAAAAGAAAAGAGTGCATTATAAATATGTGTTGAGATGCAGCATTATCCTGGTATACTGGATAGATTGGGGGTTGGGCAAAACTGATTCTGAGGTGCAATTCTCTCCAGAAAGACCGTGTCTTGATGCAGAAAAGTCAACAATTGGAAATTTAAAGCACACATGTCGACATAATGTTCGCCTGAAACGTTCCCTACAGCATGGCAAGATCCTAGCAAACCATATTTCACCTCAGCACCTGGAGTTGAAGGAAAAAAAAAAAAAAAAAGCCGGAGAGCAATCAAACATGTTCCAACCAATAAAGGGTGAAGCAAGTTGCCCCTATGCTCATTGATCGAGAACCAGGGATTTTGCATTATGTTGCATACTCCAGTGTCTTTTTTGAGGTGAAAGGGACGGTCACAGTCAACAAGCATCAAGGAAAACAATGACTGTCACACCAAATTGTGGTTACGCAAATATGACAACCTTCAGGTCGATGTATTGAATCATGTACATTTTACCTAATTGAATTGTTACTGATTGCACTTTGACTGCAGGTGGGGACTTTCTGAATGCTGTCTGTCATGTGGCTTCACATGTCCTGTGCATCAAGATTAGATTATCTTTTTTTTTTTTTTTTTAAATGCAGCAAGTGCACCACAGATCATGAGACATGAACAGCTCCACAGCACTTGCTTCAGCATCCATTTGATAGGTCAGGGTCAGGTATGACCTGTCAAGTTTGTATAATTTTGATGACCAAAAAAAAAAAAAAAATGCCTGGAGGCTCATTAGCTTGGAACTTGGGATAACTGGTGAGCCTGATGATACACTGTTTTAGGTTAATTTCAGTTTAGCTTCATCTTTCATCAACTATATTAACACACCTGACCGTCAGTCATTAACTGTCTGTTTTAAACCATGTACACATACACTATATTACCAAAAGTATTCGCTCACCTGCCTTTACTCATTCTATGAACTGAAGTGCCATCCCATTCCTAACTCATAGAATTCAATATGATGTCGGTCCACCTTTTGCAGCTATTACAGCTTCAACTCTTCTGGGAAGACTGTCCACAAGGTTGAGGAGAGTGTTTATAGGAATTTTTGACCATTCTTCCAAAAGCGCATTGGTGAGGTCACACACTGATGTTGGTCGAGAAGGCCTGGCTCTCAGTCTCCGCTCTAATTCATCCCAAAGGTGTTCTATCGGGTTCAGGTCAGGACTCTGTGCAGGCCAGTCAAGTTCATCCACACCAGACTCTGTCATCCACGTCTTTATGGACCTTGCTTTGTGCACTGGTGCACAGTCATGTTGGAAGAGGAAGGGGCCCGCTCCAAACTGTTCCCACGAGGTTGGGAGCATGGAATTGTCCAAAATGTTTTGGTATCCTGAAGCATTCAATGTTCCTTTCACTGGAACTAAGGGGCCAAGCCCAGCTCCTGAAAAACAACCCCATACCATAATTCCTCCTCCACCAAATTTCACAGTTGGCACAATGCAATCTGAAATGTACCGTTCTCCTGGCAACCTCCAAACCCAGACTCGTCCATCAGATTGCCAGATGGAAAAGCGTGATTCATCACTCCAGAGAACGCGTCTCCACTGCTCTAGAGGCCAGTGACGGCGTGCTTTACACCATTGCATCCGACGCCTTGCATTGCACTTGGTGATGTGTGGCTTGGCTGCAGCTGCTCGGCCATGGAAACCCATTCCATGAAGCTCTCTGCGTACTGTACTTGGGCTAATCTGAAGGTCACATGAAGTTTGTAGCTCTCTAGCAATTGACTGTGCAGAAAGTCGGCGACCTCTTTGCACTATGCGCTTCAGCATCCGCTGACCCCTCTCCGTCACTTTACGTGGCCTACCACTTCGTGGCTGAGTTGCTGTTGTTCCCAAACGCTTCCATTTTGTTATAATAGAGCTGACAGTTGACTGTGGAATATTTAGGAGCGAGGAAATTTCACGACTGGATTTGTTGCACAAGTGGCATCCTATGACAGTTCCACGCTGGAATTCACTGAGCTCCTGAGAGCGGCCCATTCTTTCACAAATGTCTTGTTTCACAGTCTGCATGCCTGAGTGCTTGAATTTATACACCTGGGGCCAGGCCAAGTGATTAGAACACCTGATTCTGATCATTTGAATGGGTGAGCGAATACTTTTGGTAATATAGTGTATATCTTCACAATAGTATTATTATCTCATCATCACATAGCATTTACACAGAGGATGAGGCCTGGAAGAAGAGGAAATACTTCAGAGACAAAGTGGCGGGGAAGTGAGAGGTGGCTCTGAGGGAGGAAGTCAAAGAAAATGGAAGTTCATGAATGCTTTGAGTTTATTGTTGAGGGGAGACAGACTTCATTAAACATCCCCCAGACCCCAGTTCAGCCTCTAGCACACAAAGATAAAATGATTATCAACTTATCCACATATATTATATAAGTTAATCACAGAAGTGTCTTTGGTAGTTATTAAGGCGATTATTTTGTTTGGATGATTAGAATATGCAATGTTTACCTGTGTGTAAGATATTTACCTAATGCACTAGTATTTACCAGCTCGAGCCCCATCTAATGATTTATTTTCTGCTTAAACAAACTATATCTCATCTTTATCTAGTGGGGGCAGAGCCAGACAAGCAGCAGCCAGCCGGCAGCCATTCTGTCTCTCCTCTGCTCGTCACCCCGTCGTCTCCACTGGATGTGCCACCATGGCAAAGAGCAAGAGGAGCACAGAGCCTCTGTATTTTGTAGTCTCTGCATTCCACAGAAGTGTCCTGAGCAACCTGATTAAACCACAAGACTATGAGCGAGTGTATTTCATAAGGAACATTGAGCATTTAAAAGATTGTCTCAGCAGTAGAGGAGGCAAAGGTCAAGATGTTGCCAGTTTGATCAGAGTGCGGTTACAGTCTGTGGAGACAGGGGTGACACAGGGGTGACACAAACATAATTTCATTGGATGATACACTTTTTTGTTTATTTGTATTCATTTATTTTTATTTTTATATATTTCTATTATTGTTATTATCACTGTTATCACATCATCATTTTCTTTCTCAAAAATGTTTCCTGAGATTCTCCCCATCACTTCTCAGGTTTTCTCGAGATTGCGTACACGTGGATGGTCCTCCGACAGATCTGCCGTTAGGAGGCTGAGGAGGTTACAGCTAGCTTCTACTGATTTCTCTACCTTACCTTCTCTGCCGGGACAGCCTGTAGTTGTAGATGCTCTTTCCCCCTCCCTATGTTCTGGGAAATTAAATGCTTCATCAGCAACAAACGTGTGGCATGGGACTCAGATGTTGACAGAATGCTCTTCCAAAGCAGCTGATGTACCACCATCGCTGCTTCAGCCATAAGCCCTGACAACCCTGACCCAAGACCCCTGTTTTTTGATACCAACTTTTCTCAAAAAACCTTAAACAGGTATTTGTCCACTTTAAAGTGAGCTTTGAATGTATCTCATCCAGGCCCAGGATTGAAGGATAGGATGCACCTCAACACAGCAGTTGTATTGCATTGCAACTTGAATGACTGCCGCTGCTGTAAATCCATTTAGGACTTTCTTTTTCATTAGTTTAGTGAGTAAGGCTTACTGCTGAACGAATGCCATTTCATAACACTTTCAAAACCATAACTGAGAATACACACACTTGCATGGTTTTTGTACAGACTTGCTATAATATGATCATTGTTTAGCTTTAGAGGTGCTGCCAGGTGCATTTTGTAACCTTTAAAGAAAGCCAACTGTTTCCTCTGCTTCCAGTCTTTATGTTTAGTTCACTGGTTCCTGGTTGTGTGGCTTCATATGAATCGTATAGATTCAAAAGATGTGACAATTTCCCCCTCTAACTCTTAGCAGGGTATAGGTGTGGCAACTAACAGTGCCTTTGAAGCCATTTGCTGTTGTACCTGTGTTAACTTTATCAGCCCTGAAAAGGGGGTAGCAATGCTGCTGGCTAGAAAAGGGGCTATTGAAAGTGAATAAAAAAAACAGAGAATTAAAGAAAAAAAACAAGTGAATTCAGCTTGTTAACATTAAATTTAGAACCACTGGTCACCATAAGAGAGAGGGATCCCTCCTCTGTCAGTCTTTTGATTTGATTTTGATGCCTTTAGATATAACTAAACCACTATGATGTTTCAATTTATCAGCAGAGTGTACTTCTTAGGTGTGAATATCAGAAAAATAAAGCTGTATTTATGTCAACTACACCAGTTAAGTAAGCCTGACAAGCATGCAGAATTAAACAAGTTTTTTGTTTTGTTTTTTTGTTTTTTTTTTTAATTCGAACAGTGTCTGTACCTCTCCAAAGTTTATTGTGCAACAAACACAGCACAACCAATTTTCCCCAAGTACTTTAGCGGCTCCCGGAGCAAAGAGCCATCTGAGTATCATACATGAAATGAAGAATTATCCTTTTAGGGTGCTCCAGTGTGAGCATAATAGTTTGGATCCAAAATGGCTTGCTTCTTGGATAATTTGGTCCTCTGCCGTGCATCAGATTCTTTTGATGTAGTGGTTAAAGCACACGGATTCCAGTGCTTTATACTTAAATGGGGGGGGGAGTGCCTCTCAGGTCATTATAGCTCAAGGCGGCCTAAGCTGGCTTGATGGAAGATACCAGATATTAGGGCTGATGCTACTTGACCTTTCTTGAACGAAAGGCTAGACAATATTTTCTGCTTTGCTACTTCATGAACCCCAGGGACTTTGTTCAACGCGGCGCAATCTCACTTTAAATCATCTCTCTTGGCACTTGGGCTAACTACAGACACCATGGTAAAAAAATACATTATTTTGCAGCGATAAGGCGAGTGAAGTTAAGCTTTGCTAAGGGCCACAGATGCAAGGCGTATGTCACGTTGGAATATAACAACATTTGTGTGTTACTTTGTTGAGAAATCAAAGGTCAGTGCAAAACTTGGGTACATGTTAATGTTGCTCTGATCTCACAATTATTAGTTCCGGCAAAATCTTCACCTCGAGAAAATAATACCACATACTATCCTAAGAAACCAAAGGGGACTATATTCCTCAAAGAATGGAGTGCCCATTCTTCTGCAGCAGTCTCCTCTGCACTCATTTAGGATATAAACAGATGTACAGCAGTCATGGTAGAAGCATTTCTGAGAGGCTGCTAAATCTCCTCTGAGGGGTGAAGCACATGGCCTTTGTAAGGGAGAATAATTCCATGGCTGTCATTGTCGAGCCGCGAGAGCCACAGTTTTGGAGGAAACAGCTTCAATCCTGTTTCTACCAGTAGTTGTTCAGCAGCTTTGCGGCTTCAACATAATGGGATTCAAGTATCAGAATGAAATTGACTGAGCATGTGTGCTTTCCATTCTATTGTTGGTTTGACAACTTGTTCAAAACCAAAACTTAAGTCACTGTAACAGATACTACAATGTCTTCATCCCAAATTTGAAAAGCTGAAAATACAACTGAACGGCAGTGCATGGTAAATGTTGCGATAAATAACAGGGTGAAATAAAACGATTATGTAAAATATGTCTTATTTTCTGTTCGACTGGTGTTTGGTGGCACGTGGGTGGTGCCGAAGTGAGCCCAGTTAGTAAAACAAGCTTAGCTGGAAGATGATAAGCTAGCTAACGCTAACAAGCTATATGTGAGCACACATTATTCTGAGATTGGTCACAGGATCAACTGTATTGTACTGTATTAACACACTTTTTAATCCCAAAAGTTTGAATAAACAACAAACTGTGTGGTCTTCTCTACTGTCAGTGTTTATTCTTGTAGAAGCTCCGGGCTCTGCCCACAGCTTTCTGCCAGTTCATGATAGCAGGGTTTATTCTGCTTCAGTCTGAAAGATGTATTTATCTGGTATTTACATTAAATACAAAATGTCCATAAACAAACAGTCACTATTTGTGTAACTGTGATGTAACAACTAAATGACACTGGTAGTGTTAATGATTTAATTGTAAACCATAACTTCAAAACATACTCCATAACTTAGCCCATTTACATTAGGAGTGAATGTACAAGGTTTTTATTGAATGCAATCTTGGGTTTTGCAGAATTGTTCAGTATCAGCATCCTCACTTCCCTGCAACAATGTGTAAAAGAGCAAGCGACCGTTCTGCTTGAGGTGAGAACAGTGAGTGGGTGTTTACAGGTTGTTTCCACCTGAAAGTAGAAACCGCTGTCACTCAAATGCTCTACATATTCAGTACATTCTCCTTCACCATAAACTTCTTCACAATACACGCTGTGATTTGCCTTTGTTACAGCCACAATAAGACCCGATGATTCAGGTAATTTGCAGAACTAATTTGCCTTTTTGTTTACTTGCGACCTTAGAAAAGTGCATCGGCACAGTCGAGTTTTGAAAAAAACAAACGAACAAACATACAAATGGTTCATTGTTAGTTTATTTTAATTAAATTTCAACTTTAGTTTTCACTGCAATACTTTATGTTCTGTCCTTTTTGTAAACACTGCTGGCTTTCAAAAGCATGAAGAATGACTTCTCTGAGGAAACATTGGAGGCCATAGCCCTGAACATATTGGAACATGAGGCCTAATGGAGTGCATATGACCTGAACTTCGCAATATGCTATGGTTAATAAGATTTCACATTCTCTGTAGCCAATGTGGCGGTCCAAGTCATTCTAGCTTTCTGTGCAATTTTCTATACAGGAGCTAAAACATCTGCTGTCATTAAGAACGATGAAAGTAAATCTTTTCTGAGCAGAACACATGATGTGCTCTTTCCCCCAGTGGTTTCACAAAAATCCAAAGAAAATGCTACACTGGACCCTTCGTTTGCAGAAGACCCTGATATCTGTCAGTACAGTGACGGCATTAGCATTGTAACCTTAAACATGTTCTTTTGAATGTCTCTCTTGCACTATAAAGTCATATAAACAAGTAGAACGTTTTTTTTTTTTTCTATTCTAACAATGAGCGCACAGCACATAAGATGCAGTATATGAGTCATTCACACATGTATATTTACTCCACAAAGTATGGCCCCCAGTCAACTGCAACTCTGCACTGGGATTTGTTTCAGCACATAACAATTCACACCTCTATGATTGCAAATCTATATTCCAAACACTGTTGCTGATAATGTGTGAAGTCTGTTTTCCCCATAATAACTGGTGCAGCAAATTATTATTTCATTGAGAATAATTGTACAGAATTCAATCATGACAAAGTTTAACTCTATTTTTTTTACATTTAAGTATCCAATATGATTACATTTAAGGCTTCTGTAAGTAAACAACAATGTGTTATCTTTGACTGGCAACTGAATCTTTTGGATATCCATTTAAATCAGAAAAAAAGTTAATTATTCTGTACACATATGCTAAATGTATTTTTATTCTTATTTTTTTTTCCATTAAGGATCATCAAATGCAGCAACTCCTCTGTTCTGTGAGACACAATTTAAAACAAAATTCAAATGAGTCAAATCTAACATCTGTTCCTGGCTTAACAAAAAGAATGTAACGTTTTAACAAAGAAGTCTGTCTCTGTAGAGATCCATTCTCTAATGCTGTCAGCCACTTAGAATAACAAGCTGATCCTGACAGTGGAGAAATCAAGCACTTTTAGTGAACACAACCTATAACTAAATATTCTTCTTATTCTTTATGCCATGAAAAATTATAAATGTTACTGAGAACATTTTAAAACAAATTCGGAAATGTGATGACCTTTTTTTTTTTTTTTTTTTTTAAATTTCCTGATGTGTCTCAACATCAGTCTAGTCTTTTTAAGTAAAACTTAGCCCACAACACTTTACCAGCAATTACTGTATCAGTCCAAGCATGCAGATTCAACTAGACTCATGTAATCAAACAGGGTTTGGGCCGGCTGCGAGGCACAGGGATTGTACTAATTGTGGAAGTGAATGTGCCCTCCATATTTACAGAAGAATATGTGCGTTTCTATCTGCTCAGAAACACACCCATATATACTGGAGGTCGGGGGATGAGAAGGTTGGGTGAGACTTTTTCATAAGCAGAGGAGGAACAGAAGCATGGAAGAATAATGCTCACAATAAATATTTAATGTTCAAGACACTCCGAAATGTTTCGGGGGGGGATGCGCATGTGTTAATTAAGGCGTCCGACATCCCCTGAAACTGTAGTTCACAGACTATCTTAATGCATTTTTAATAAACGTCTCGTCCTCAGTGCAAATACAACAAAAGCACAACATAATGTACAGCTAAAGGTGTAATTTTTAGAGGAATTAACAAATTAGTTTTCACAGCGGAGATGATATTTTGTGGCTCTGTCTGTGTTCAGCGGAGATGATGAGCCTGAAATGGGCAAAATGGAAACTGCACTTGGTCTAAAGGCAAAAATATGACATGTGGACTGAGACCCCCCCTCCAAAAATGGTAAATCCAAATGACCAGCGACAGAGAGATTTAGATGAAATACTGCTGAACTGCAAAAATGCTCCATAGGCATAAACAGAGGGCTCTTGACACCTACTGTAGGATTCAGCTGTGTCTTATTTAGGGGAAATAGGATTATTATATTATGTAATATTAATAAATGTAAATCTTGACTTTCAAGGCATAATATAAACATACAGAGAGGGAAGTATATATTTAGGCTCGAATATAAATAGATAATGTCAATGTATTCATTGTGGTTATGAAGTCACAACGACAACGACACAACTGTGTTTTCATGAGGCTCTGTTGGAGAGACATTTAGATTGGTGACGCACCACAAACTGCCAGCAGCCTTTTTGCCTTTTTTCCTCATTATATCTGCACTGCAGAGTCATGTTATGTCAACTCCAGCCATCCACCCACCGAACGCAGACACACTAACACAGACACACACACACCCACACATACAAGGACAGCAATGCACACACACAACCAAACACTGAGGTCACCCCTGGCTGGTCAGTTTGCACGTTTGATTTGGTTGTTCTCAAGGCAGGGCTGTCTGCAACTACTGCAAGGTTGAAGACAGCCCTGTCTTGAGGCCTACAAATAGTAATAAGTCACCATGGAAGACTACCACTCTGTTTATAGTCAGTGTTTGTGTGTTGGTCCATCCATCTGCCGCAAACACTACTGAAAGTCCCAAAGCCTCGAACGTGGTTCCTAGAAGCCACCATGTTTATAAGACCTCGCCAAGTGAATAAGCTATAGATGAAACAACAACACATTGAAGATTTTGTTTTTCTTAGGGGCCTTGCTGCTCTGCCGTGGCACATCAGCCTATTACATGGTGCAATATCTCATGCGTGAGTGGAAATCGCAATGTGGTGATGGTTGAGGAAGGTCATGAAAATACCAAAAGTAATTGATTTCTGGGGACCATCGATGTCTAATTTCATGGGAATGAGGCAAATATTTATCTGAGTACAAAGTCCATGTTCTGAGTTTCAGTGGAAAAGATCATGCTAAGAAGAAAATGGTAAGTTAGATGCTGTTGGTACTCCGCTTACATCACTTCTTGAAACTGGTGTAGTAGTAGTAAGAGCCAGAGTAGTCAGTGTTTGGTGGGTTGGATGGGTGATAGACTAGACTTTAGAATCAAGAGTGATTAGAAGTCATCTAATGTCAGTAAGTTAGCTTAAGTGAATGCTGTTACTTACGTTATGTGAGAAATATACTAATGTTTCTTCATTAGATCACTTCCGTAACTTCAGTAACAGGTTATGACACTGAATGTTGCAATTTCAACCCTAAGCAGGATCTTTTCCTGAACCTAACCAATTAGCTTTTGTGCCTAATCCTAAAGAGATTGAGTATGTTGGATAACATTAATAACAGTTCAAAAGTAGTTCATGTTTCATATGTGAACTACTTGTCACCAAGCCTTGTTTTGAAAGTGTTGTGTGTATTACATTTTGTTGTTCACTTGACAGTAGAGCTCTTCACATGTAAAACTGACCCGAAAGAAGTTGGTAGAGAACTATAGTTTGAAGTTTAAGGCCACTGATCAAGCTGCTGTATTTGATGAGCTGGGATTAAGAACATGTCATTAAATTTAACAAGTCTTATACTGGCACTCAACTGGTGAATGCTGTAGCTCAGGTTCAGCAGTTCAAATGCCACAACCCAAGGAACCTGATGAAGAACTCAATGCATTGTTCCGATCCCCATATTCCTACCAGTTCAATCCATGGAGACCCCAACCTCCCAACCCACAGGACCTCGATCTATCTCTGAAGTTCCACCTTCATTGATCTGCTACAAACGTCTCAGTATCAGACACCACAGGAAACCTCCAGAAATCTTGTGTCTCTTGTGTTGGAGCTGTTGTGGCTACACAAGGTTAAACTGCACAATATAAAGCGGGTGGCTCTAATGTTGTAGCATGTATATATACACACAACCCGGGTTATCATTACTGGTTAAGACTTGGAGGGGTTAGGTTAGATAAAGTCAGGTTCAGTACAATTTGGGGTCAAGGTAATGTCAGCATGTACTTAATGATTTAAGTTGCTACATACAATTCATTCCAACTATGTGTTGTGTCTGTCCCACATGTCTCCAGCCCCATGATTAAGTGATGCTGGGTAATGCTATCTGTCAAAACTCCATCCATTATTGAAGCTGGTACAGGAAATAAAAAGGCATTATCCAGATAACATTAAAATAATCTGGTGCAGTGTGTGTCTTTTATGTCTACATCTTCCACTGACCTCAAAATTTCATTGTACCCTCTAATGTTCTAATGTGTCCGTGTAAATGCATTAAAGTTTCTTTCATAAAAGATGCCCACTCACATAGTAAGGATTTGAAGGATTGGAGGCTCTATTCAGAGACTGTTTGTGAAAAAGGTTTTAGAAAAGAAAAATGTTTTTTTAAGGTTTAAGATTTTAGATAAAATGTATGTGTAACTGTTCTAAAGGCAAACAGAGCTGATGTTCAAAATTACCCTAAACACTTTTCAGTGGTGAATCATCAGTGTTTTCTGAAGACCTAGTAACATTTTGGCAAGCTAAACTATCTGGTTAATGCTGCTTCAGTTATTATTTTAGCCATGCTAAAAGAGTGGCTCCTTGATGTCACTATCAGTCTGGCGTCCTGTAATTCTACCAATTTAATTCAGTCTGAAATATCTAAACAATTATGTGGATTATATTTTGTGTCAACTATCATGGCCCCATTATAATGGAGCCTAATGACAATGTCAGGAACCAAGGTAACAACAAGGTGACAAGGTGATTTGTTGTTATTAAGCACAGAGTTGCAAACAAAATGACAGTTTGTAGTTCCTTCATGCTACATAAACTAAAAACATATATACATTATTTATATAGCTATATACATTAACACATACACCCAGGAAATAATTCTGTAGTGCCTTTTTTTAAATTTGTGGTGGGGTGTGAGCATCATCAATGATGTAAGCGCAGAGTCCACCTCCCCTCTTTGTGCTGTAGCACCTGTGGCTCTGAACGTGGTGTTTTTGTTAAGCACAAAAGCTTCATCCTGGAAATTATGATGGAGAGAGGATGTTGCTCAATAAATGTCATATGCATGTCCATATTGCAACTTTTCACCATTTAAACCTATTAGTTTATTATACATGGATGGCATATTTCCTGTTCTTGTTCTGTCCCAAAGTGAACATGAATCAGTTAACGCATGTTTCAAGGTTGGGAAAAGGTTGCCTCTTTTATAAAATAAACCAATCTTGACTGATTGGTGCAAGACTTTCACAAAGGTATCATTTGTAGAATATGGCCACAATTCTTAGGTAGCTCCAAAAAATAAAGGGCAGCATATTACCCAAGTAAATCTTCTGCTGTTTGCTAGCTATCAGTGGCACTAGCTAGCTACTGTTGCTGCGGAGCCAGTAGCACTTGAGTTTGTTTGGACCAGGACCTCGGATCATTGGGGGAGTCACCATGGGTGAGGGAACTAAGCTCAACAGAATTTGGCAGACTGAGAGGGAACATAATAGGACATTGAACTGGGATTGAACACAGCATTTGCGACTGTCAGAAGTCAATTTAACAAGAGATGACACGTTATGAAGTGGTACCTCAGAGACGAGAATACATGGCAGGTGGGGACACGACGTGTGCAACAACAGAGACGTGACTGAGAGTCTGACATCAGCAGTGGGGGACGAGGTCATATAGAGTTGGAATATTTTCACATATTTCTCAGTCAACTGAGGGTGTATTTTGACCAAAGAAGGGGTGATTGTGGGTTATTCGTGAGTTTGCTTTATTCATGTATTATGCTTAAGCTATAGGGAGCTATCAGACTATTGCCTCTTGTCAGTACAAAGTGGTATCAGGTGACAGGATGGAATGGGGCTAGCATGCTAACTTCAGTGGACCTCTCTGCAAAAATATAGACATATTGACATAACATCAACACTTGTGTTTTCACACCATGTTGATAATGAATGTTGAAACTGGAATTCTTGCTATACCTTACAAATTGCTCCTTTAAGTCACTGTAAGTCTTTTTGCAGAGGTATAATAACATCTCACTGCTTTTGCCTTTGGTACTCACAGTGTGACAGCACAAGCAGCATTCCAGCTGCATTTTTTCATTTGTCCATCTCACATGCTTGACAGGACCAGTACACCCTTCTTTTGATCAATACAGCTGTCCAGGCAGCATGACGGCTTGCGTTGCATACACGTAAACATGACCTGAAGCATACTTTTACACAATTTTCTGCTTGCTACTACAGCGATTGCTGTGTTGGACTCTGAGTGGGGGGAGTGAGACTCCATTCTGTGCCTGAACACATCCAATGTACACACAAATACAGCTCTGAAGATGCTGCTACTGATCTGCCAGCATGCTGCTCAGGCTACACCACCGATGTGGACACAGTGCCAGAGAAGAAGCCATTATTTTGCGCAACCACACTTCATCCTTGTTCCCTGTCAGGATGACATTGTTTTGCTGGTGTGGACAGTGTCTTGCCTTCTGTCCTTCATTTCAATAAAGCTATTGTAGGTTTTAAGAATTTCAGTTCCAAGTTAATATTTTCCATCAAAAATAACTGCATCACAAACAGTTTGTGTCAGTTTTGCCCAGTAGGGGTGTTTTTGTGCTCATATTATACATTCTTGCATTTATTACATCAGAAGGTGCTTGCTCAGTGTTTTACTGGAATGAAACTGGAATGAAACAGCACTTTGACTGTTTGCTTTGTTGGCCTGGAAACAAGACAAGCAAATTCACTCACACACATACGGTATTGCATCAGGCTCGCACCCCCATTCCTCTGCCTTAGCTTAGTTCATTAATATCCTGATATCCTTTGTTCCCTTTATCAAACTGTGCAGCATGTTTGTTTTAAATGTTTGAAGAATGTAATTAGATTTGTAAGACATGCTTGCCGTATTGTACACATTTTTCGTCTACCTACTGTTTGTGCATGGCAAGCATGTTTTCAGTCGTCACATAGTTTGGTTTTAACTCTTCAAAAGATGCTAAGATGGATATGGAGGATATGGCATATCTCACTGAAACGTGGCGTGACCATGTAGTAAGCCCAGAAATAAAGGGAGAGAACTAGGAGCAGAAATTGTCCTGGATTCAAGAGGTTAAAACGATCAGCTGACCAGTGGGCATAGTGCCCAAGAAAGTGGGTATCCAGGGTCAAGAAAGCATTTCATGAGGGCCCTCACAGCAAAATGTGTGTGTCTCTGTGTGTATGAGTAAGAGAGAGAGAGAGGGTGAATGAACTGTGTACCGGTGTGTATTTAATGACTGTAGGTCTGAACCTTTTAAAAGATAGAAAAAATATATCCCTGCTGGATTCCGATCTGAACCCCACATTCCAACAGACTTCTAGCTGCTCTTAGATATTCTCTACAAAACTGGGTCAATTATTTTACAACATTTGTATCTGCAGGGGCTCATCTGTCCTGTGTGCCTGATACTATTTTTTATGTTTCTGAATTACCACCTGGCCCAGGTCCCCCCCCTCTTTCCTCTTAATGCATGGCCGCATTGGGACAAATAAATACAAACTATTGCCTGTTCTTTAAGATTGGGGAAGGTTTATATTAAGTGGTACTGGGATAAAAGAGATAGTACAGAAGGGTACAAGAAGAGTCGAGGCGCGTTTAAAACCTTCATTCTGTATGTATTTAAACAAATGCAGTGCCTGTTCAAAACATGTTTGACACAGCTTAACTGGTAATGTGAGGTGATCTACAGATCCAGTCTCAAGCCTCCTGAACTGCTCACGGAGTCATTGGTGCCGCCCCAATCAAATCAAACAGGTTTGAACAATTTCAAATATGGGTGATAACATTATATCAGTACCTTCCAAGCCATACTCAACAACCAATGAGAAAGGCATCCTGCAGCCCCCCAAAAATCATTAATCATCTGCTTTTATATTTTTCCTCACTGCAGAAAGTTGTTGGACCATACTAATCTCCATCTTCTTTATGTCTGCTTCCCCATGAGATCATGGTTAACTCAAAATGTATGCATATTGGATATGATGTGTGGATCAAATTGCACCAAATTTGTCAGTACACTTCCTTGGGTCCTCATCAACAAACATGCCAACAATGAAGTAGACCAAATGAAAGGTCCTTGAGTTAAATGAATAACATTAAGACAGAGGTTTGTTTTATAGTTAAAGCAACTATGTATCCCTCTGCAGAAAGCTAGATGATTTTTGAGTTCCTTCCCATCCATCCATTCATCCATCCACCATCTGCAATCACTTATCCAATGCAGGTTTGCGGGGGGCTGGACTTGATTCAAGGTAACACTGGGCGAGTCTCATGCCAAGATTGTCAATACCAATCAAAATCGAATACCAAACTGGGTTTTTGGCATCAGACCCAAACCATTCAACGGAAAATTTGGTATTTGATGAATGGAACTCAACCATCTCTCTCCAGAATTGCTTTAAAATTTACATTGTGTGGTTTTAAAATTCATCCTTTTAGAGTTCTACTTTGGATGCTCTACAATGTCCTAAATTACATCTATTTGATGTTTTTTTTTTTTTTTTTTTTAATACTAGTAGACTCTAATAATGAATTAGTAAACAAATTGTCTTGAATGAATGAAATTTGCTGGACTACCTTACTGATTTAAAAGTATGAAATCACACACATCCACAAACACACAAACACAGTTTGCGAAGGGCTGTTATAGAATGTTCTTCTTCTAAAATGTCAGTGACATACTTTTCATAATATGTGTTCATATTCACTTGTCTCTCAAGGTACCGTCAGTTCAAAATAATAAGGAAAACAATGAGTAAAAGGAATTTACGGAATGTGTTTGATTTATAATTGTATAATGGGTTACATGACTGGCAGCATAACAAAAAGAGAAGTGACCCCCCAGCCCCAGAGCTGCAATTCTGTAGCTGACCGTGACCTCTGACCCCACCTTGGAGTAGGAAGAAAGAAGTGAAGAAGAGATTATCAGAGAAGAGGGATGAACTTTTCATTTTCAAGGTTGAGAGGAGCAACAGAGGTGGAGTTTCCGTAGGTTGCTGTTGAGGACAGCGTTTCCATGTTCTTATTTGTTCTCTTCTTATTTTTCTGGGGAGTTGGGGTATGAGGAAAAAGGGGATTGGAGGGAAGTTTGAGTTTTGTTGTTGTCTGCTGTTTTGTTTGCCAAAGGTGCTTTGTCTGAGCATTGATGCCAGTCTCCAGCAAAGCACTGCTACCGCAAGATATGCAGCTGGAAATAGATAGGTGGGTAGATAGAGAGAGACAGACGGCCAGCGACACAGGAACTGACTGCAGGGAGGCAAAAGGGACTCTGTACATAATGCCAATGCCCAGCAAAATCCTCTTTTATCTTCAGAAACTTTTCAGAAATGGAGAAAAACGACCATTTCCCCCACTGACATCTCTGCAACGGCGGTGTTTTATAAATCATTACCACGGGGCCGGCTTGAATCATTTTCTATACATGTGAGGAACAATGCTACCTTTCATTTTCAGACCAAAGGAAATAAAATCTGATGCTACAGTGTTTGCCGACACCATGGATAAAGAACTGTAGCAGTGTGTGTTTGTGTATTTTAACTATATTTCAGCAATGCTGTTTTATTTTTGTTGTGTGACTCTTTCCTTCCACGGGGGTTGAAGCAAACAGAGATGCAGGCGAAAGACGGAGGGGATTTGAGGAAGGTGGAGTATTTTGGTTGCTGTTATGCACCAGCTATTTAAGAATTGAACGAGTTGCTGCACACTTGTAACTCCAGTAGAAGAAAAACAGCATCATTAAAACTGATGAGGACGTCGCCTCCTTTAGGGGTGACACAGCTGGTGAAAGGTGGCCTGCTACCATAATGAAAGTTGAAGCCTTGTTAGTTCAAAATGGAGCTAAACTCAAGCTGAAGGACACAATGTTATTGTGATCAAAATACGCTGGTTTCTCAGTCTTGAATCCATTGAATAACACACCATCTTTATGCCCAAGTGAAATATTGGTGTCTTGTCCTGTTCTTGTACTTTGTAAGGGGGTTGGTCTGGGATGGTGGGTATATAAAGTATACAGGACTTTGACACTGGATACTGTGGTTTATAAAAGATGTCCAGAGTGTGGTAAGGTCATATGTTATTCTGTTGTGTAGCGGGCTGTTTTCACAACTGTGACATTACTGCTTTACGCAATCATCGAGCCAGTCCTCATCAGAAGGACAACCATACAGGTTGAAAATAAGAGTGCCTTATCAGACCTGTATTTACATTTGTTGTTTGACAGTGATCCCTAGCAGCTGTAGCAGTTATTACAGCTGCAAAGAAGGAAGTGAGCCGAAGTAGCGTGAAGAGTGAAAAGTCTGTATATGGAGGGGGTCATGGATGGACGGTCAGGAAAAGGAAGCACAGGACTTTGATTCAGGAGATGGCTGCTCATGTCCAGTAGTCAGTAGTTCTGAAACCAGAAGTCAGTGGTGAGTTTTTTGTTTGTTTGTTTGTTTTTTAACGTACTTGCATATTGAAGGTACATCGCGTGCATAAAATAAGTTACTTGGGTGACGTAGGGACATTTGCAGTGGAAGTTAAATAAGTAATGTAGTGATTTTAACCCAAACCACAATGTTTTCCTAAACCTGAGGGAGATTTCATGCCTAAACCTAAACAAACCACGACCATTACATGTGTCGCTGTTATGCTGCAACAGTCCTCATTTTCAATTTGTTTGGTTGAAGTTGTCCATCTTTGTAGATAGAGAACTAATCCTATTTCAATGATTTACAAAACATGGGGACACAATCCCTTAACTAAAAAACACATCCCCAAGATCTGACTTGGAACTATTTTATATCATATAGATTGAGAACTACAGCATGGATCGTAAACCAAGTCATAGTATCTTGCTGATCTCTGAGTTTTAGACCCCGCAATCACCGATACTGTACTGCATCGTTCAAGAAGAGATAGCATACCACACCAATAATGGTGGAGCATCAAAAAGGTACTTGTGAAATAGCCACAGCGACATTGGTGCCAAAATTTAATGCCACAAGTGGAACCAGTTGGTAAATCAAACTCTTATCTAGGCCTGTCAAAGTAATATTGAAATCAGGTTTCAACTGAGCAAAGACTTTAGTCCCTTTCTTTGTTCTTCTTTCAAAAAAATATATGCTCCACTTGAACTAATGCTGTCACAGCTATGCTAACCTCTTGAGGAGTGGCATTTTTTTTTTATTTCAAATGAGTCACCAGCTACCTGCCCGTAGCTGCCAGTAATTCCTGAGCCCGGCAGCCTCAGCTGCTCCAGCAGTGGGAAGCTCACATAAAAGCCATGGGAAAAGCAATAGAGTTCTATTTGTAAAAAAAAAAAAAAAATGAAATGTATACAACTGTAAAAGTGGAGGCACAAAGCTATATTTGACTCCTACTGATGAACTTTGTATTCCATATGGTGACTTGGTGGCATCCATTGAAAGGTTTCACAGTGGAGGGTACCAGCAGCTGAGCAAAGTGTCTTAAATACTTCCTCCATGACACTGAAGTGCACCAGGAGGTCTGCAAAATAGCTTCCTCAAGCTGAAAGTAACAGGCTCATAAACTCAGCCGCTGGCAACATCAATCCAACCAGTGTTGCTCCTCTACACCTGTCCCTGTGACATGTGGGGAGAGCAGTGAAGGAAAGTGGAAGAAGCATGGCAGTGCCACAAGATGGATACTGAAACAGAGCAGTCTGTTCTTTCCATCAGAAGTGTTAACCTTCAAAGTGTCATATGCAGCTTCGCATGTCTGGAGTGGAGACAACAGCCTGCACAAAAACAATCCTTGCTGTTAATGAGGTATTTTTGTGCTCTCCTCCTACAGAGAGAACATTTCTGTCATGTTGCACTGTAATCTCAGTCTGTAATTTCAATTGCAGCAGCCATGAGGAGTTTAAAATGCATGATTACAACTGTTAGGAGGGAATCCAAGAGTTTGGTCTATAAAACACCATATGATGCAGAATTAAATTTCCTTCGATCAAGCCTAATCCAATGTCCTATTGGTTACCATACTGTGGCTGATGAATGTCTATGACAACATATTGAAATCAAGCAAATCCAGATATTTATTAGGACCTGCATCAGATTGCAAGATGCATTACTCACTGAGAAATTAATAGAAAATACGAAAACAAAAAACAAAAAACTTCTTGCACCGTTAAGAAATTGTGAAATAAATCCTTTAGTGGTCCCTTTATCAGGATGTGCACCAAAAGATAAAGGATCAATCCTCCATCCCAAGTTTTATCGACAACCATCAATTAATTTTCATGTAATTCGGCTGACAACCCAACCAACCAACCAACAACTGGACACATACTCCAACCTCCTTGGTGGAGGTAAATATTCACTGATGTGATACAGCGCACTTATACGTCATATGTGCAAGCTGTTAAAGTGAAACTCTCGCCAAAAAGCAACTGAGGCTTTACCTTCTTTTTAGTAAACTCATGTACACAAACAATGTTCTCAATGCTCGTGTTCATGTGTAGAGACCCTGGTGATACTACGAGCAAAGTCATGTTGTGTCAAGCCTTCTTAGTGTTTTAAAAATAGCAATCTTGATGCTAGCGTGCCAGTGCCCCATGCACTCCATTGAGAATTAGCTTGCCCGAAAACGAAACTACAGTAAATCTTAAAAGTGCCCCTTTCATCGTAATTATGCATTGGCACGAAGATTTGACTCATATTCAATCACAAATAAAGCCACATTTGCTTTTTGGAGAGAATTTCACATTAAGTGCAATTCATTATTTAGTTATGTTTTTGCGTAATGTGTTCCTTTGTTCGTTGGTTGGATTGTGAGCACGATTACACAAAAAAACTACCCAACAGATTTGCACAAAAATTATATATATATATATATATATATATATATATATATATATATATATATATATATATATATATATATGAATAACATTTTATACACATCCCCAAAAATATATTTTCATATATATATATATATATATATATATATATATATATATATATATATATATATATATATATATATATATATATATATATATATATATATACATATATATACATATATATATATATGCAAAAATATTACATATATTATATATAGATTATATAGATTAATGGTCTCTAGTCATTTACGCCCCAAAAAAAAAAATAATAAAAAAAAAATATATATATATATTATATATTATATATATGGTGATATATAAGGTGATCGTGCACTGAAAATCCCCTGTTTTCTTCCCTTTTGCTTTTAACGTTATTCTGTTTTTGTTTCTTTATTTCATAAACGATCCATTTTTGAAATGAAATGACTTCATCTCCATCCTGATGTTGGCACAGGATCACTTAGTATTATTAATCACGTCGGCTGGATTGCTAGAATAAAAAACAAAAAATGAAAAGCCATGTGAGCTGATTTTTGGAATGGCATCTACAGTTGACTTGGTGCACGTTTCAGGACCAAAAGGTGACTCGTGACAAATGTGATTACTTAATCTGACAGTCGGGGAAAAGCCAAGAAGTGTCAAATAAATTAGATCATTCACTCCATGCTCAGATTAAGCAAAGAGATAGAGCAATCCACTGCTCCTCAGCTTCGAGATCCCTCTCTCTCCACCTGTGCTGGATGCAGGCTGTCAACAGTCATGGCAAGTGGTGCAGGCGAGAGGACAATGCACACTACAGGAGTGGGATTTTAGCTGTAGCAAGTATCTGCCCCAATCATTTCCATTTTAACCCCTGCCCTTTGACTTCAAGTGAACCCTTAGCCCCTCAGAACAGAGTTACACATAGCGGTTGGAAACTCCGCCCCTGTGAAATGGGACAACACTTCAAGACCCTCATGTGTAATTTCCAATATGGCGTTTTCAGCTATGATGATTTCAGTAGTGTTACCTTGGCATTCTTGGTATTATGACATTGGCGTTTACATGATAGCGATAGAAAACAATGGACACTCAAAATCTGTTCAGAACTTCACATTGTCAATCAGCTTACATAAAAATAGAATACTGCTTTATGACCAATCAGTAACATTAGCGGTGTGACCGTCTTCCTTCTGATCGAAACACATCAGACCTACCTATCTGGCTCGGCACAGCCTAGTGCAGGGCAACAGCTCACCCCATATTAAAATTCAAATGCATTGTGCCACACTATCCTTTTTTATGTCCCACTGCCGAAGCATGGTTTCAAAAGTTTCCTAGATCACTGTCGTAAGTGAACTGGAGCACTCCTGTGCAAGCAATACCACCCTTTTCATGTTACAATCTTCATCCAACCACTGAGCTGCCAAATTAAGCCTGCATGCATCAGAATTCCATAAGTCTGTGGTAAAACTCGACTACATTGGTAGAAATTAGACCATGACAGTGTGTGGTGACCACATTATACAGGATAGGTAGCAATATGTAAGTAATGGTGGTTTGTGAGCATATACCTGGGTTCTAAATGAACCGTTAGCTGGTGCAATCCTTGCTCTTCTAATGCAGAGAATAGCCAGCTGTCAAGTGTAATACATTCTGTGATTTTGTCAGTAATTGCTTCAGTCTTAAGTTGTTGCTAGTAAACTTTCTGTAGGTCTTAAATACCTGTTAAAAAGGCACAGCCAAGAATACCACTTGCTTTCTTTTTCTCTTTTTTGTGAAACTGCTGTTTTGTCTCCCATCATAACAGATCAATTTACCTCGACATCATCAGGTTGTGGTTATAAGATTTGTTGAGTTAAAATGTATTTCCCCTCCTCTCAGAACTCTCTGGGAATATGTTTTGCATTTGTGTTTAACGTCACTGCAACAACATTTTACTGGTATTTATTACTGGCATTAACTGGTGGATCACAAACCAACTTTTAACTTGGTTACTCATTCTGTATAGAGTGATTTATCGACTATGATTTCATTATTGTAATACTAGACAGTAATATAAATGTACCATCATGGAGCTGATAATGGCCCACTATATGTCATGTGTCCCTAATGACTTTTACAGACATTATGGGAAAAGGGAATCCCCAAGCATAAGATCATCCTCACAGCCAGGTTGTGACTGACAAACAGAGAATATAAAAGAGAGAGAATATGAAAGAGAGATGTAACCTGAACAGGGTAAAAAGGACTGCGAAAGGGAAGTAATCTGCTCAGATTATCTCACACTTTGCAGGGATGGACTGGATGTGAAAACATCTGTTGGGCAGGATTTTGGATAAAGTGCTATTTTTACCTCCAAAAAAGTTACATTTCCCCCCATGTCCATTTGTTGGTTGGTTGGTTGGTTGAATTGGAGGGAGGATTACTCCAAAACAACTGAGCAGATTTTCACAAAACTTGGATGGAGGATGAGTGTCGGCATGGAATGGACCCCATTAACTTTTGGTGTGGATCCAGGAATCTTTTGTCACGTTTCTTTACACCATGATAGAGGCATTTTTTGAAACATTTTTTGTACGTTTCTCTGGGAATAATGCATGGATCTTGATGGAAAAAAATGAGGCATGTTCATGTTTTAATGATTTCACTTGCATGTGTTCAGGGGGACATTAAGTAGACATAAAATAATAAGCAAAGCCAGAATGAGTAATAATGAAACCTGAAATGGTATGGTGAGGATCTGTTTCGATTAATTAATCAAGGTTACTTTAATACAGGATAGGAGCAGTCAGTGATGGAGATTGACAATTTTGTTTGCCTGTTGTTATCTTAGGAGCCTTAATGGCACCCACAATGATAAAGTTAATGGAAAAGCAGGATGAACAGGGGGAAAAAAAAACAAAAAAACAAACAAACAAAAAAAAAAAAAACAATACAAGAACAAAAACATCAGTATAGACTAGTTTATTGCTTAATCTGTCAAAATTGGATGAAAGCCTCTTCTCCGCCCATATGCTCATCTATAGACTGGGCTTTATCCTGTGCGGTGTCAGGGTAACCCTCCGAACAAGAGCAATAGCTCTGAAAAGGTGAGGAAAAGCTGGCAAAATGAAAAGATATGCATTGCTGACAGAGATGTGCGTTCATCACCTTAACAATGAATTGTTTGCCTGGAGTCAGAACCCACCACAATATAATTACAGTTTCACATAAGCTTCATGTGGCGCTCAACAAATCTATTCTGCGGTTGTTATTTTATTTATGATTGTATTTTTATGTGCAGCAGCACCAAAACATGTTTATCATATGAAATGTTCTATTCTTAACCACCATACACAAAAAATACGTGACCTGATTATTAACACACAAAAAAACGTTTTAATACCTCTCCACCGTAATACCCTCCTATTTCATATAAACAGTTTAAGGTAGAGGGAAGCGTAAACAGCTGTCACAATATGAGTTGAATACCTTAAAAGGAAACACATTATGATTATTGTTAGCAGTAAACTCAGAGAACATTGCCTGGATTTAAAAAAAAAAAAGCTGCCATGAATTGTTAATATGTTTCCATTTAGATGTCTCAGTCCTCCTGTTTTGGCCTATAACATGAATGCAGTGCTCTGAAATCATATCTGGTGTTGAACCTGACCTTGCCTCACTTTGCATTGCTCTCCCTGCGTTTCAGCAATGATCCGCTCCATATTGATGCACTTACACAAGCAGAGAGGTTCTGAGGTTCTTACACTGATGTTCAAACCAGAGACCTCTTTATTGTAGAGAGGATCACCTATGGATATCTGCTGCTGGGTGTTAAATAAGTAAAGATCACTATGGAGAATGCAATTTGGCCCCCCAGTCAATGCATGGGTTGTGTTTTATACAAATGCCCTATTTTACTTTGGAGTGATCAGGGACAACATTCTGGCTCAGAGCTTTCATAGTAATGTGCAAAGCATCCTCTATCTCATTTTCCTGGAGGACACAGAATCCTTTATTCTTTTTTTTTTTATCTCCACATCACAGATGAGATTCTCCAAGCTAACAGTGTGGGACAGCATTTTGGCGTCCGCAAATGTAAGGTGGATGGCCAAGAAATTAATGGAACCCGTACAATATTCCAGGAGGCGGTGAACCTTTTCACTTTCAAGCAATCTTAAAAGACCAGTGCGCAGGATTTAGAGGTATCCACCAGTGAGGTTGAAGATCGCAACCAACTGAATACCCCTCGCCTTACCTTCTGCTATGGTAAAATTGTGAAAACTATGAAAGGCTTTGGCTTGTCCATTCTTGCCTACTTTATTATACATGGAGAGATTCTGTTACTAGCTATGAGCAGTATCAATGCATATTCATACTAGTTGAAAAGTTAGATTTTCCAGCCCACTATGGTGACTTTAGAGGTTCTGGTCCCAACCGCAGACCTCAACAAGACACGGTCAATAATGATAGAACATTAACATCCATGATAGTAATAAAAAGTGTGTCTTTCATCAGATCGTCTCTACCTGGTAGACTTCCCAGTCCAGTCACCAAGATAAAAGAAATAAACCAGTTCATGTTTATGCAACCACAAATCTGTACGCATCATAAGCAAGGTACCGCATTGACACGTCTACAAAACACTTCATGTTCACATATTTTTTTATTTTACTTTCAAATGAGGAAGTGAAGGGTTGAGTTAGAAGCGACAAGGCTGCCAAGCCATGTGACTGAGGTTTGAGTTTGAATTTTAAAGTGTGTAACACTGGATATTTTTGACAAGTGACCATGGCATTTTAACATTTGTAGATGTGAAAGCACTGGATTATGGAGACCTCCAGACAATTTAGGTATTTCAAGTCCACACATGATATTTTCAAGAGAAACACTGAGAATTTAACCTAAAGACACGTGAAGTTTGAACCATTTCTGGGGAACATTTACTCTGCCTGAACATTTTTCAAAATCCCTGTGCCATCTTTATTACTCAGGCCATTTGTCACCTCCAATCCTTGACTGACACCCTGTTGACATCATCAGGGTTAATTTTGCGATTTGTCAAGGCACCTCCAGAGCCACAGAGGACGTCATACACATTTTATAGAACCTAATCCCACAGTGACTACCATGGCTGACATCTTGTCAGTCTTACAGTCTTCTGGAAATAGTTCTTTTACTACTATACTAAAATTAAGTGCTTTGATGTCTGCCCTGCTGCTGTTCTTCACGATAACCCGGTCACTGTAACATCTTTTGGTCAGTGGCCTCTAAATTTAGCTAACACACTGGTGTTTGAAAGAATTTGCAGCCTGTAGTTCCTTCTCCATAACGTCTGGCTTCCCTTTGGATCACTGGTCATGATGTTCTGTCAGCTGGGTGAATTATAGTCAATTGGTTGCATAATCAGCCCACACATTCATCATAGATGCTGTTCCCCATGGCAACACCGTTAAATAAATTAGTCCTTGACTTGTTTCTGCCTCACTCTGTTTCTTGTGTAGCCCTTTAATTCTCTCTGTTGCTTGATCCATCTCTCTCTCTGTCCCCTCTGTCACTCCCGGTTCTTGTCCTTGTCCTCATCTGTCCTTCAGCCAATTTCATAGTCTCACACTTTCTATTTCTACCTCTCGCTTTGTCCTTTCTTGTCCATTTTCCGTTAGCTCCCTGCTGTCTGCCTCTGGGTGTCCTGTGTCTTCCTCTATCTGTCTGTCTAGACATCCTCCCACCTCACTAGTACTCTGTCTATTGCACTCCCTCTCCCTTGTACCTCATCCTCTTTGGTATTGTCTTTCTCCCTTTTGTCACTTTCTCTGTCCTATCTTCTCAGTCTCTCTGGTCTCCAGACGCTAGATCAGGCAGACATACTGGGAGCTGGCAGCGGTGTCTAATGGAGACACATTAACACAATGTTACTGATGCTCTGAAGACATTAATTTAGGCTCCAGAGTGCAACAGAGTTCACTGATGGCTTTGAGTAACTGCTCACACTCCCTCCTATTTAATACGCATACTGAAAGTTCAGCATGTCCCCAGGGGCCTCGAAGTTGAATTCATGATGCCAAAATTAACTTTTCCTGCTCTTGTTGACATCAAGTCGCACTTACATTAAAAATGCACAATGCTATCTTATGATGTTGTTTAATTCCAGCCAATTACAGAGAAAAACTTCCATAAGTCTGTAATTACATTAACTTTAACATCCTGTAGAGCATGGCAGTGTAGCAATAAAACAGGCTCTTTTCAGATGCTGGGGGTTCTTAAAACAGTGTATGTTTGAGCCCTTTGCAAGACAAAATGCTTACATTTCGGACATAGCCCCCTGAAATAACCACTTTTATCATATCTCACTTTTAGAACAATATACATTATGTGTGTGAATACTTGTTCCTCTAAAAAATAGCTCTGCTTGGATTTGGAAGTTCGATTTAGTCAAATACCACGTCCTCTTTGAAATCCTGACAAAGCAGTGCAGACTTGAAGGTCTCATTCGCAGCAAATACAGCAGAACACAAGCTTCTTCAAGCGTCTTCAAAATGTGTCTTTCCTGATGTTGTACAGCTCTATCAGATTATGTAATACAGCCTCTGGCAACAGACATTCTGACTTGTCAAAGCAGAAAAAAAGCACTGGTGGAACCAAAGCATTACTAATAGGTGTGTTTCATTTAGTTGTGCCAGTTAGCATTATCAGTGAGCCAGTCTCAACCCAGGACCTTAGCACTGGACAACGAAAATCAAATGCAGCTTCTCAGCACGTATTATGTCGAAAAAATTAAAAAGATTTACTGTTTGCCCTAACTTCAGGATTAGCTAACTGTTTAATTAGAAGGTTGGTGGTTTGATCCCCAGTCTATGTGTTAATAAAACAAAAAGAAAAAAAAAATGATAGATTACATAGATTGTCTGTGACAGCAGCTAATTGCAACCAATATTTATGTTTTTTTCCTCTTGCAAAAGAGGAAGTAGGGTAAAGTAGCATAGATCGCCTCATCAATTACTGGACAACCAGTTCTACCTCCTGAGCTACAGCTGCCTCTTACAGTATGTTGTATATGAAGTTACATAAGCCACATAGTTATTTTGATCCAAGCCGAGATGTTCTTCTTAACTTAACCAAGTATTTTTTTTTGCCTAAACCCAGCCAAATTGCAAGGATACAACAAAGGTACAGTGGATAGCAAGGTAATGTTGCTGATATGCTGCAATGGTCATTTGTTTTTGGTAATGGTGAAATGCATTTTAGGAGTGGCTGGCCATCTACCTGTTCAGTTGTTTAGGTATAATAATGTGTGTTGGGAATCAATATTGATCACTGATTATTAATTAAAATGTTATTAATGAAATTATCATAGCTGACTAATGAAATGTGGGTTACTATGATTCATTAATGAACATCCATACACTTTTAGTCTCAAAGCTGAAAATTAAAACTGAAAATTAAGCCTGAAACTCAGTTATAATCAACAGTGTTTATTAGAGCTTTCTCCAAAACACAAACCACCTACTTCAATAAAACAAAAAAAAACAAAAAAAAACAAAAAAAACAAAAAAAAAAAAAACAGTTGTCTCTACAACCAGCACCACAAAAACATAAGCAAGCCAAACATAAGTGGGTGAAAACGACAGGAAGTGCCGAGCGAGAACACAAATTCAAGGGTGATGACCCTGTTTGTAATGTTGCTGAAGTTTGGTGCTGTTCTGAGCATCATTTGTGGCTTTTTGATGGCGATTTTTACTTGGATCCATTTACAGCAGTGTACTGTTGCTGTGCGGTCGTTTCTGAGGATGCTAAAACTACGTAAGCTAGTGATCCGCAAACTTCGTCTCTCGGGGTGGTCGTACTCGGTGTCAAGGTGTGATAGACCATGGATTAAACTTACACCCTTTAAGTCAATAAGAGGGAGTATATATTACATGTCTTATGTTACAGTGGGGTTATTAACTATGATTTTCCAACAGATTGTTTATAAGATTACATGTATATATATAACCCGGGATGTGTATGTAAGTGTACGTATGTGAGTGTGTGAGTTAGTAAAAGGAAGGAAGCTAAGCGAGCACTTAACAGACAACAAAGAATAACACAACAACCATGTGGTACACAGCAGTCATCTCTCTCTCAACCAGTGGCCGGCAAGCAAATCGAGGTTCGTTTATTGTCCGCTGATACGACGTACTGTGATCACACATGGCGGAAAGACTACACAAGCTAGACTACACAAATGGATCATAACGAATGAACTCCTAGCAAGCGTAATACCACAGTTAGCACACAGTACAGTTAACCCTATGTAGGACTTGGCGGTCCCTTAACAACAAATATGAGCACAGCAAAAACACACCATATACACTGTTTCTGTGCAAACAGTTGTCTCTTACTTGGGTCACTTGTTGCAACTAGCATGTGTCCCATCCGACTTGAAGCTCCAACTCGTTTTGGATGCGAGCGCGGCATCAGCTGTAGCGTCCTAACAGCTGATGAAGGCAGGCTGCTTTCAAACAGCAGGATCGATCCGATGGAAGGACCGGACCTTGGTGGTTCCGACTCCTTCTGAAGATAATTTCTTCCTTCTACAAGCCTTCTCTTTGTTTGAGCCATGTGAGTTGAGGCCCAACATGTGTGAGCATGATTGTTTGTTGCCCCTATACATGTGCCATATATAACGTTTTATGTTTATGCCTGCATTTTGTAAACGCTTGTCAGCCAGCTGAAACATGAACCCATGAAGCAATTGTTAATCTCCATTTTTAGTAGATCTGATATTCAAAACTAGTCTCCAGTAGGCCTAGAAGCTGTTTTCGTGGCAGCTGTGGCCCTTCAAAAAACATTGCTTTACAAGAATGTTTTGTGATGATGACCCACATGTGGCTCTGAGTGTTAAGTCATTGCACTCAGAATGGCATTTCATCTGCATTTCCACTGATGTGTGAAAACATACTCACAATGATAATGTCACAGTTCAAGGCAAAAGTACCACAGACAAATGGGGGGTTGAACTGACAAAATGAAAAATTTGCTTAATCATAGAAAAAGACAAGTGCCTGAAAATCATCATGTATCATCAATCAAGTGTTTTCAGTACCAAAAGTATTCAGTAAAAATTGAGCCTGGTGTAACCCACATGATAGCAACTTAGAGAAAACAAAACAAACAAACAAACAAAAAATAACTATAAGAGTATTGCAATATTGTTGTTTCACTCAAAATAACACAGGAGTTGTTTAAATAATGGGATATCCAATATCTAGCAAACACATCACATAAGATTGACAAGCTATCTTGGACCAATCAGAGATAATTGAACACATCTATTCCCACCCCCCTGCGCCCCTCTTGTGTGTGCGAAGAGACAGAGATGGCATCCCGTCAGAGCACTGCTATCAGGGTCAGTGAAAAAAAGCTGAAAAAGTGGCTGAAACTTAAGGAACTACCAGTTAACCTTGATAATATATGCTGTGTGCGTTGACTTTCACAACGTACTTGGTGAGTATCTATGAAAAGTTAGCAAATTAGCACCGTCGCTAGCTCCAGCACTAGTAGCCTTAGCCAATAGCCATTAGCTCCTACAGTAGTCGGCCCTTTGATGTCTGTGACCTTCCCACGCACTGTGTGTGCTTTTGCTCACTCCACTAAATGAACTCATAATCTCTATTGTACTTATTTACGAGAGTGTTTGTTCTGTAATGCACTGAACACTGTGTAGTAGTTCTTCTACCAGTAGATAATTACATTGCATGATTACGTCATGTCATAATGTCATAAGAGTAATGTGTATGTGTGCATGTATGTGTTAGTATGTATTGCACTGTGTCTTGCAGATATCAGGCAGGTTCTTCCAGAATTACCTCAACACCAGTTGAACGTCACATGACTGCACCTCCCTGACATTTCCAGTGTTTCTGGCGGGTCATCCTCTGATAGGTACACAAATTATTGTGAAGTCATATATTGCAAGTTTACTGTGTTGTGACAGCCTCAGCTGTGTGGTTTATTATTAGATGTCAGGTCAGAAACTGACAATGCCCTTCCACAAATACAGGTTCAATTGAACAACTAATAACAAAATAAACAAATAAATATCGTCATTGTGTTTTACTTAGAAGGATCATTTGACCTTATTTATTATCTGCAGAGATGGAGACTTTGCTGAGAAGGGTCTAGGTGTCAAAGAAGTCGGGGAGACTGAGGTTCAAGTTTTGGAAACAAGATAAGTGGTTTTCACCATTTATGGCAAACTCTGGAGTGTACTGTCAGAGCTCTGACAGCAGTTGTGGTGACAGGACAGAACTTGATATTATACTGTCGGGTGGGTAGGGTTGGTTAATTCAAGTAAATTAATTCATTCAAGAGTTAGACAAGGGGAAAAGTGTATATGTATTTATACACATGTATATATGTAATGCCATATTTGTTTTTTGTTTTTTTCCCCCCCTTGGTAGTATGTCATTGCTGGGCATAAACGAGGAGATTGATGAAAATTAATATAACAACATTCTGTGCTGACTGTCATCGAGTATTTATTTATTTTTTTTTTCTACATAGCATTGATTGGACTGAGGATAAAACATGGCCTCCAGGTGACGACACAGGGGATGTTTCATATTCAGAGGAAGAGGAAACCATCGAGGGGGACAGCGATGAGGATGACAGTGACAATGATTACATTCCCAATTTATGTGTACAGTGAGTGTTGAAGAATCATTCAAGTCCTGTTGAGTTGTTTGCTGTGGTGATGTGTTTATTCAAAGACTACCCATAACCTGGTGAACTGACAGGCACACACATTTAACACTGTGATCAAACCAGGTCTAGACGTCCTTTGCGGGGCTTATCTGCAGGGTTTAGGAGACATGGATCACCATTTAGGTCTTGAGGTCAAAGGGCTTTTCCCAGATGTCACTCCAAATGTGTATTTTCTTCCTCAGGTCCTAACTAAGGTAGAATGACAATTATTATCTTTTCTCATTGTTTTATCTATTCATAAAGCACTAGTGGTACCATGCAAACTAGGATATGTTTGGGTGCCCTTCAGCCAAGCATGGAAGACACTGTAACAGACACAGCAGACACAGAGCCAACTAAGCCACCATTATTGACAGACAGAATTATAGTCAACATTGAGGATGAGATCACTGGTCAACCGGCATCAAATGCTTATCATCAAATGCTTATCATGTCTGCCTGCAACAACTTCTACTGCCAATTCCACTCTGCACAGTCTATTACCCACTGACATCTGTGGAATGTCTGGCTCCTTGTCTATTCAAGATCCTGACAAGGTGCAGAGGAACAAGGGTAATCATACAATGGGTATCTTAAAACTATGCAACACAACTATGTCTTTGATTTACTATTCCTTTGTATATGACAACCTCAGTGTCAGTGCTAGAAGAGCATAGGTTGTATATTAAAAAAGAGTTATTAAAATTAAAGCATAAAAGACATGGAAGACATAGAGGAGGGAATGTGAGCTTTTCTGACAACACACAATACTTGCATTAACCAGCATAACGGTTAACAGTAGCGCATATTGGTTAACGTTAGCGCCAATGCTAAACCCATTAAAAACATTAAAATGGCTAATTCAAACACTCGCATAGGAAACATTAGATCTCCCCTCTGTTTTTATTTACGTCCGCTTCCGTGTTCCTCAGTCAGCTGGTTGGGTATGTTGCATTTCGCGTCACATTTCATGGAGTAGTGACTCAGAAGTCGTCGGCTTTCACCACACACAAAGATTTTTCGTCATAAATATTGAACAAGTTTAACATTTATAGTTGTCGGCCATGACCCATTTCCGAGCAAATTATCGGGACAAATTGACTCTTAACACAACTCAGACCACAGGATAATCATATAAGATAATGTTATAAGACGGAAGATAATCTTCCATGGTCCGGAAGGAGCAAAATCAGCCCGATTATCGTTATCGATTAACATTCAAATATGGGATGCAAGCTGGGGACTTTATGTTGGCGTCAAACATAATCCTCCTCTCTGGTAACAACTATGCAAAAGTTGCACTCTTGTTGAAGTTCATGGACATTGGAATAGTAGCTCTGTGATGTCATGTCATCGTCCATAGCCGCTTATCCCTATCCAAGAGGGTGTTGCTGCTGGAGCCAATCCCAGCCTTGTCGCAGGTCCGGGTACTCCCCGGACAAGTCGCCAGCTCATCACAGGGCCCTCACTGATGAGCAATGCGGGGTTCAGTATCTCACTCAAGGACATGAGCAAGGACACTTTGACGTGCCGCTTAGCCCTGCCGGGATTTGAACCAGCGACCTTCCGATCACTAGTTGACCTGCTCTACCTGCTGAGCTACAGCCGCCCGTCTAGCTCGGGCAACATTTTTCCAAATACAGGACGTGTAATTTGTTTATATAGTGAACGTCTTTTGGGAGGCCAAACGAACAGAACTAGTTTCAAGGCTACAATCAAAGGACAATGTTGTCGCACTTGGTGAGTAAGATCTTGGTGAGTCAATTCAATGCATCTCTGCTGTCACTGTTGTCTCAAGTTTTGAAAACGGCTTTGTTCTTGTTAATCTGTTCCTGTTCATAGCTGACGACCATATGGACAGTCACACACATTCTCAACACCTGTATGTTTTTTCAACATTTTTTTTAGTTCAACATATTATTAAGTATTATTCTTGTACTTTAGGCAGGCCATGCTCCATCCTTCTGCAGTGGACCAAAGATATCTGCAGTCATATATGGTTCTGTTGTAATATGGCTGAAACTTATGATGAATTTTTTGTGAGTAATACAATTATTCACTCATACATACTAAGTATTTTTTTTCTACTACTTTTGAACTAAGCATGTTAGCATTGAATTTTGTTTTTTGGTCTCACTCACCTGCATGTCCATTAGTTTGTTTATTCATTCAACCCGTGTTATTCTTGGGAAACTGCTGAGGGTAGCCCTCATTCTCAATAGTGCCAATATAAATACAAACTACAATCTGATGTATTTGTTATAATAAATGTCATAGGCATATTCCAACAGTTAAAATGTATAGGTGAAGTGTGACAGCTACAGAAATGATATGCTTAATAATTATAAATGCAAATTTGACTCAGGAAAGTAGACTAGCCTCCTTTTTCGGAGTTTAAACTGCCCTTTTCTGGTCATGTTCAGCCTTAGGACATGTGGATTGGCTTTCTTCACCATGTCACAAGAGAGCATGAATGGTCACTGGATGCCTGTCAACATGGTCCTTTGGAACAGGACAGAGAGAAGGAATGGATAGAGAAGGGGTCCTTGGCTCAAGAGGTTTTATTAGAAATAATACAACTTGAATTTAGAGTAATTGCTAGTGTAATATCAATTGTGGTTCAACACAACTGGTGTTACTACTGTCACTGTAATCGGAATCGCTATTTTGTTTTGTATGTTAACCTTTCCTGTTCTTTGTAATAATAAGCCGGCATATCTCAAAATCAAACCTTACATCTTTAAACATTTCGCTCTGCTCCAGCAGCCGAACCTACTGGCCCTTTACACACTATGATATTCATTCACCACCTATTAGTCTCTCACATGAGTGTTACACTGGTTTTCACCAACCTCTTAATCCTCCCTCCCAGTCTTCTGTGGCTTCTCTCATGGTCACTCACCCTCAGGAGTGGCTCACTGCTGCAAGAATGTCTCTGGGCTTGTGAGGTGTGGAAGGGCTGTCTGTCTGCAGGGCAGTCTGCCACACAGCCTGCTTGCTCTACCTAATAAGCCCAGAGACATCTTACAGAGGATGAGTGACCCAGTGAAGAGCAGCGCAAGACCCGGGGGGGAAGCCAAAGAGGTTGATGTGTTTACCCAGAGACACTTTTGCGGCGGAGAGCAACTTTGGAGGATGAGTGACCTCGAAAGGAGCAGCAGAAGGCCAGGAGAGAGGCCAACGAGGTTGTCGAAAACCAGACTACATTGTCTCTATAAGATATGATCCAATTTCAGTTTATTTATTCAAATTTATTTGGCCTATTTTGATACATAGGTGCACAATAGGGCCGTGGATTTGATCTCAAACAGTCAAAAAGCCATGTTTCATTTCAGCTTGACTATTCAGTTCTTTCTCTTCATCAACCTATTATCCTTCCACAACACAGTAGAGATTATAATTCTACCTGCATTGTTTTGTTGTCCTATTGGTTGGCTGTTAGAGATCTGGTGATCTTGCATCATGGCTGGCTCCAGAGTGACTTAGAGTTCGGGTCTTTGTTTTCATCAGCTGTAGGGATGGATTGTGTTGGAGCTGCCTAGGATGCAGGATGACCACCTAATTGCTTCGCTCTTGGCTGACACGTGGCCATGGTATGGCCTGTTTGTGGCTTAGATCTGACAGATGGAGTGGACCATCCAAGTGCTGTCATTCCTTCTTCCTTCATTCTGAACATATCGGGTGTGAGTCAGATCTGTACCAAAGCACTTTTGCACAAAAAAGGTGACTTAGTGACAAGTTGACCTCAATCTATGTTTTAGTTTGGAGGGAGTTAGCTTTTATGTGAGAGTAAACACTCTTTTTATTGAAATGTGTTCAAAAAACAGGTTTGTTTTTTCATGCGTTTTTATGCAGATTTTATACTCACCCACGGAAGTCCCGACCTTCAAAGCACATGATACTGGTTACATGCTGGCAAAATGGGCACCAGACCTTATGGTGCTAAAGAAAAAGAATGACACAAACAGCTGACAAAGCAGTTTCCATCTGACCTTTTTTCATGCTGAAGGGCATAAATGGTGGAAAACATTTTTTTTTTTTCCTCTATCAGTGCATGGACAGTGGAAGGATATCCAAAAAATCAAATAACTAGTAACTAAATAGTATTGAGGTTCAGTGACCATCTCTGTTCTTATTGTTGTGGTTCTGAATAAGAAGTTATAAAATGTGATGGTAATTATGGAATGACTTTTTTCCAGGGCAGGTCCTGCTTGACCAGAGCCTGGTAGGTCCTGCTTGACCCATGCCTGCCTCACTGCCCCAGACGTAATGGGTCATTCCTACTTGTCTTGTGCCTGGCCCACTGCCCAAGACTTAGTGGGTAGGTCCTGCTTGGCCAGTGTCTGGTCCATTGCCCCTGAGTTTGTCGGAAGGTCCTGCTTGACCCGTGCCAATGTCACTGGCCCTGAAGTAGGGGGGCAGGTCCTGTTGGCCGATGCTTGGACCACTGCTTCTGAGATAGTAGGTTGGTCCTGCTTGGTCAGTTACTGCCTCACTGCCCCAGAAGTAATAACAATGGGCAGCTTGTCCTCTGTCTTCTTCAGTTTCCTTTTCCACTACTTCCTCATCTTCCTCAGTAGGAACTCAACCACCAGTGACCTAGTCTGGAGGATGAGTCTCGACTGTAGCTATGATGGGGCTGCAACACAGAGAGAGAAACATCTGTCATTTAATTTGTTTCTGGTTGATTTTCCTTCTCTCTGATAAGCACTGTCAGTGATGCAGATGAGTCTCATTACCTCCTGGGATGGTATGAGGGGTCCTGCTCCAACTCCAGAGCTTCAGCTCCCCCTTGTTGTCTGTAACAGGAGCAAGTCTTTGTTTTCTCCATTGAGGAAACAAAACTCTCAAGGTTCAACAAAACATTGTGTGTGAAATGTGCTCTGCAGCAGTCAAAGACAGCCCCTGTTTTTCACTGTTTTCAGATTTCCAGCTGTTGTTGTGGTGGTTGGATCATAAGAGAAGGCGTCTTTGCTGTTGAACACAAACACAGTTCATTATTCTACCGCTGACTCCGTTTTATACGTAGAGGAAAACTCTGCAGTGGACTACAGAGTTTTACTGACACCATCAGAATAAAGAATTTGGTTCACAGTAAGAGCTAAACTGTTGATAGATTTTCCCCGTAGCTTTCAGAGCTCTTTCTTTATTCTAAAATAATAACACACATTGACATGTGCCTTTGTTTTCTGAAGTCTAAAGACAAATTTAAGACAAAGAATTTAATGGAAAGCCCTTGCACTTCTTGTTACCATACCACTGGTGGACCTTCTTGAGGAGGTCTTGGTGACAGTGGTGAAGGTGTTAGACACAAACACATGTGCTAACTCTGTAGTTCTTACTATATTATGACAAATGTACTTAGTATTCTTGTGTCAGACCTCTGCCATCTTAAATCTTAGCCTTCATTCTGATCTCAACTACACACCTGTGAAGTTTCCTGACTCTATCTTGCACAGTTCTGATGCTATCATGTCTATAATATATATCCAAAGACAGACAAACTGACATATAATCACTACTTAGAACTGCTGTGTTGGCAGTTTTTACAGCAATAGGTGCGTGCACTGGACCGTGTTGTACCATTATTAACACTCACACAAAAATGGATGCACAACATTGATTTTGTTTTTCAGTTCATTTGTTTGCAATTGGAAAAGTATAGAAGACACATCAATAATCTACTACCTCTGGTGGAATGAATCTTGTAAAAGCTAGAAATATACAATTTACTGTATTTCTAAAAGGTGCTGCACTTACCCAAACTGCTGGAAATTGTTGTTTTAGCATGCGCAACTCAAACAGGATGGAAAAGTGCATCTGAAGTGGTGCATAATCAACCTTTAGTCACATGAGCATTTCTTACAACAAAACATTTTTTTTTGGATTGAGTCAAAATAACATTTGCCCATATTCATTTAAGTAAAGGAACATGCCAGCTAGTGTAAAAGTGTGGCTCACTAATGGGTTTTAATGGTACATGGACAACAAGATAGCTCTATTGCCATATTGTTTCTATGTTTGAAATGGGGCTCTGAGGCATTTTATATCTCCCTCATTCATGGAGGACAGCAGTTAGCTTGGATTCTAAGTACCACAGCAGACATCACTACAGTTTCAGAGCAAGGACCATCACAGCATCCAAAGAGACTTGTGAATCAACATAATCCACTTCCATCATCTTCATCTTGTGCTTATCAGTGTAAAGTAACAATCCATTTAGCAGTAGGGACTGAGGATGGTTTCGGACACATGCTTTAGACGTATCTTACTAGGAAAAACAAATGTATAATTGATAGTTCAAGAATGATGACTCATTCATTTAAATGTCCCAGTAAGTGATGACACTGACTCATCATACATTATATCAGGATCTGGAACTGACTTATCAAAAGGGAATACAACAATTACATTTATGTTTGTCCTGCTGTGACACGCCATCAACATGGCTACCATAAAAAAAAAAGGCCCAGGCAGCAGATTTAACTCCTTTTTGTCATGCTTCTGTACTGACTTTTGCCTTTTTGCACTAAAGACCCCTTACCCCATCCTTCACTAGATACAAAATATATTGATTCTTTTTAACTCCTAGAAGTACATGTCCTCTAGGGCTCTCCATTAAGTTTATATCAATGATGTCCACATTCGGTAGCTGTGCGGATGCTCTGGGGGATTCTTAACCTTATAACTGAAATGAGGCAGTCACTGTTAACTTGAGAACATTAAAGTTGCTTCATTAAAAATACCTGTGCACTCTCTGTTTGCAGTGTGCCCTTGTCTCCAATTTCCAGGATCAATTTATTGTTTCCTGTTGAATGCTGCCGTTGCCTACACAGCTGCAGCTCGCTGTTGCTGAAAAAATTCATCATTTTTACAAGGGCCCTTCCTGGCTGTGGTAATGTCATGACCCCAGAGCCTGCTAATCTCATTCAGTGCCCATTTTGTAGGTGTCATGGGCATAACTGGCATCATTGCCAATGGCAAATGCTACAGTACAGACTTTGTACCTTCACTATGGTCAAATATATACTGGCTGTACACGAACAAGAGTTTTCTACATTTAAGACTACAGTTGTGTATTTAAATTGTAGTTCTCAAGCAAAATGTTTACAATGTAGTAGTTTATTTTGGTTAAATATTAATTGCATGGATTACTGCAGCTGATTATTGAGGCTGAAAGAAAAGGGTTTTTTTGTAGCTCTGGCCATCTGTTCTGTCACATCACAGTATGTAGCGAGTGTGATAAAAATAGATCTGACAATGATATGGACATACAATTGTGTTGATCTTGGATGATTCTGAAAGACCCAAGAGTTCTGTCAAGTACAACCACTATATGTTGTCATTGCTTTCTTCACTAACTGTACAGGACAACTAAAAATTAGAGGGGGGAATGTTAACATATGGTAAAACAAATTATTTGGTTGTAACATGATTGTTTGTTGGTTGGCACATAAGCACTGACATGCTGTCCTTGACGAGGTTCCAAATGTGTACCAAGCAGCTTCCTTAGAAGCTGTTGTTGAACATGTTTAAGGGATGTTGCACACCCATTCATCCAGGTTCCAAGCTTGCTCAACTGTTATTTTACCACAGAGGGACAATATGTGGGACCTAGGAAGGGTCATTTGCAGGTTTGAGGAAAGACTGGAGTGTCCCTCACCCTTCCTTCCTAATACATTAAGTGCATTACTTCCTGTACTGGCACTGAACATGGGAGCTAGATATAAATGAGGAGGTTTCAAAATGGTCCAATATGAACCTTATTAAATGAGACAACTGGCTGGCTAACACACAAGCCATATGCTTTTTCGTATGTGTTAGATGATAGAATGTTTGAGTTATTTTGAGTTATCTGGGACCTGTTTGATGATCTGAATGGTCTTGTGTCTTGTTCTAGTGACAGAGCCAATGCCGAGACCTACGGAAAAAAAACAAAAAAAACGAAAAAAAAACAAAAAACAGTTATAATTGTAATCGACTGACCTGAAAATGCCTCTTCAAGAATGCAAAATTCACTCCCTTCATGAACTGCTCACTTTTAAAGACATGGGCTTCGATCCAATGCCCATCCTCTGTTTTCTTTCAGACATTAGGACAAGAAGTCCTCATCTTTGGAAAGTTGCCACATTAGATTCACTTCATGGCCTTAGACTGAGAAGTAGTCAAAAAGGGCCACTTTGGCTGCTAATCTCGTCCAGCACGCCTCACTGAATCTGCAAGGCTTTTCGCTGGTGGCTGCCTTATTTGTTTCATCATCAAAACCCTCTTTGGAGGGATTTGCTCCATTTGGCTTGACTCTATAGGGAAGAGCAAGGGGTGAAAAGGAGAAGGAGAAAGAGGAGAGGCATGGTCAATCTTTGTGAGGCGCAGAAAAAGGAAGAACAGATTTGGAAGGAGTTGGGAAAAGATGTGCAGGCTGCCCCTTTTCAACAACTTGAGCTGCACTGAAAAGATGGCTGCGTATTAAAAGGAGTAGAAATAAAGAGGAGAGGAAATTAGAGAGAATGGACAGGGGAAGAAAGCAAAAACAGAAGCGATAAGAGGTGGGAAACGAAAAGACCAGAGAGGACTTGCCAGGCCATAACAGAATAGAAAGGACATCTTGGCAAGTGGCGAGACAGGCATAAAAAGTCATGAAGAGAACAACATAATTGTCCGCTACAAAGAAATTAGATGACAAACATTTCATCTTATACCACCTTAAACACCCCACCATTAAAATAATGTATTTAACTGATTTTGGCGAGGAGCCCTTATCCGAGTCTGCTATATCTCCACTAATAAACACATTTTAAAGTCTTTACTTTTAAAGGAACATCCATTAGCTTCCGACAGCAGCTGAAATGTTCGTCCTCATAGCGTTAAAATTTATGGACAAAAAAAAACAACAGGGATGGAAGTTTTCAGAGTGTCTCACAGTGCTAATTCAGCACCATAAAGTGTAAAATTAATCGAAATAAGAAGTTATACGTGTGGGAGAGATAAGGACAGTTTTCAGTATTGGATGTAAATGATCTCTTTTTGATCAGTGGCCGGTTGAAAGCTTTACATTCCCATTCTTGTCAGTCTCCTTCCCACCAGAATTTTCTCTGTCTACATATTATTTGTTAGATTTGAGGCAACTCACCAACCTTCTATACAACGGTACTTGACATTTAGCTTTAGTGAGTCATAGCTATCCGAATAGCCAGCCTGAATCTTTTCTGTAGAGTTGAACTTTTTGAAACTTTGACAGGCAAGAAGAAATCATTGACTAATAGCAAAACCTCTTGCAGGTATTGCTGACCTTTGAGGAGGTACAACAATTCTATAAGCTTTCTATTATTGTCTGTGCTCGACAGTTCATTTTATTTAACCTTCTGCTCTGCTGTATAAAGTGTGTGAACTGTCTCATGACCAGGCATGGATTGTAAGCACTGAGAATATAAGACAGAATATAAGACAAAACTATCTTTCTTTCTAAACTGCATTGACTTAATGTCTTGTTAGAACCAACTTAACTAGCTTGCTAACTGAGGAAAGTTGCAAGGTTCAAATGTAAGGTACTGTGACTGACATGCACAGACATATGCATACTGAATGTGCCACAACAACGGCATAATGGATTATGCCACACATTGATCTTGATGTGGTTCTCTGTAATGTAAATTACATGTTTAGGATGTGTCTTAACCCAACAGTGTTAGCAGCAGATGTTTGTAAGTGCGAATTTGTGTCTTTTTTTAAAACTAACCATTGAACTAGCAATTACAGTATGCCCAGACTCCCTCACAAAGCTTAATCTACAATCTACAAAGAATTGTTGGATGAAAGAAACTCAATAAACTCAATGGCACATTCTAAATTATCTTTGCAAATCTTTGCAAATTCAGCATTAAATGCAATACATTAAGTTGTCTTTTTCCTTGTATAAAGTGTTTGCTGCAGCGTAACCATACCATCTGAGCCGCTTCCGTATCTAACATGTGTCTTACCTCTCAACGTTTTACAGGTTTTTGAACGCATAGATTCAACTGATTTTATCATTTACACAAAATGTATGAAAGAAGACATTTTGTTTAGTTATGGTAAACATGTCAAATACAGTAAGCAGTAACCACAATAAACAAACTCTCCTGCCTGTAGAGAAAGTCATCAGACTTCCTGAAGAAACTCACTCATCTTTGTAACCTCTGTAATACTACCAGAATATTCTGTTTGGACCTTGTAAATTCTGCAAATGTTTTACGTGATAGTTATTTTTGTTTATGAGATATTTCTTTCTTTGTGTTCAAACAGTGTTTGCTTCAACATTGTGTCCTCTTGTTCCAGTGATGTAGGCCATGTGTTGATTCCCATGGAAATGAAATCCAATCACAAGTGTTCACTTCAGATACATGCTGGATTAAAGCGTGTTAATGCCAGGTATGAACTGATGGCCTTGAAGCGCTCCACTTGTGATCGGATTACTCAGGACGGATGGTGATACCAGGTCTGAATTCCTTTTATGTTCTTTATCGTGGGGCCCATGGATGCTGACTTCCAGTTTAGCCCGTTTTCAGCAAGTATAAATAAGGTATTGTTGGAACTACAGGATTTGTCCACCTGCTGATAGGTGGAGGGTTTCTGGATGTGTCGCCTCTGATCAGTTCGCTAACCAGCTACACATTTCTAAATTGACCTTGCATGTAGTTAAAACATTACACACTTCTTGAACCAGTCTATGTTTGTCTCTTCTCATGTGACTGGTCCGAAAAATCACCATGTGCTATTTCACTCTGAGACTGTTAAGCATTTGTTCCGCTTCGGTAAAGTGCTGGTGAATATTACATGTATGAATTTTTTACTTTTGATTCTTCCAGCAAGCATCACAACATTCCTTTCCTGCAGAGATTAATTACTTTGCGTAGGCAGCCACATCAATGACAACATGTTTGCACGGTATCTCTGGCAAAAACAACTACATTCCTACACTGACGCCATTACAACCACGGTTCTGAGGAAAGTAAGGAGGTTTACAGTACAGCATGGTGCTGTGTGTTTATTCTGTCTCGAGCAACCCCCCCCCCCCCAAAAAAAAAAAAAAAAAGAGGACTTGTCTTTAAAGAAGCACATGAGAGGAAGCGGAGAAGAAATGATGATGAGAGAGGAAGTGACAGAAAGAGGCAGAAAAGGATAGAGGGACAGAGAGTCACTATTCCCCCCTTAATGGAGCAGGCTTCTGCAATGCTTTTCCCCCTGATTACACTAATGACCAATTTTGAAGCAGCTTAAGAGCCACTTTGGAGACGCTCTTTCTCTTCTTCTGCTCCTTCTTTTCACCTCTTTTCCTCCGTCTTGCTCCCCCTCACTCTTCGTCTGCCCTTCTTTATCTCTCCTCTTCTTTTTTTCTTCTGCTATATTTCTCCTCTCCTGTTTTATGTTACAATATATCTACCTCCGTGTCCTCCAGCAAGCTGTCCATTCGTCTGTATCAAATGTACGAAGCGAAGCATAGGGAGGGAAGAATGTGGAGAGGAAGGAGAGAGGCACACAAGAAAAAAGATGGTGCACACCAGCACATGCAGCAGGAGTTTTGTAAAAAGCAAATATTTATACGAGGCAGAGTTTGGAGGCAGGCATGATCTAATTTGGTGAGTTACATAGACCTAAAGGCAGAACCACGTTTTTTTACATCCAACTAGGCATCAGACAATTACAACTGGAACAGCACAATATTTGATTAAATTATTTAAACAGGGTTTGAATAACATGTCCTCAAAGTTCAGCAATTCAACCAATTCCCCGCAGAATTATTAAAAAAAAAAAAAAAAAAAACTTATCACGGACCATTATTCATAATATTGTAAATAATGAATAAATATATATCCTTTATCACTTCCCAGCAACTGAATTTTGAGTTGGTGTAGTTAAACACATCCAGAAGTTATTCAGCCCTATGTACATACGATGTTCAACCACTCAATAGACGGTAAATAGTATGAAAAATGGGAACAATTAAAAATAACATATGTTAATATTCATAATGGTCCACAGGGCCCGCCAGAATCAACACAAATTAATATTCATTGTAGCTGCTTAATTAGAAAACTTGCTTCTGAAGAGTTGCATGGTTGCATTTTCAGAGGCACTACTTCATTCGCTGCATCCTCCTCACACAAAGTATAGCATAATGTGTCAGTTATTTGATTACTAATTTCAGTTAAGTGTTATGTATTTATTTCATTTTTTGTTTTTGTTTGTTTTTTTTCGTTTATGTTTTTCCTCCAAGTGGCATACAATGGTAGAGGGAATCTGAATTATTCAGGGACCCACAGCTTTACAGGGACCCTGGAGCAGACTTTTGGATTATACTCTAAGTGTTTACTGTTCTGGGGGCCTTGACTTGAAACACTAGAACAATGCTTGGAAACAGCCTAACCTACCATCTAGTCATACCCTGACAGGAAAAGATTATGCAAGTCTGTCGCCGAATATTAAAGTTATTTAATTATGCCTTGTTGAGTACAATATGCTTTTGAATTAGACTGTCCTTAAACAAGTTTCAAGTGCAGCGGCCATGGGATATTGAGCCGGAGGCTGGGAGTTAAGTCCTAGTGTACACATTAGTCATGCTGTTTGCTCTGCTGACATGACAAATTGAGTTTGGTATATTAGCTCTTTTTAACCTCGCTCATTTCTGCTTCAGCAAAAATTGTTACTTTAGTTTTACAGTGGACAAAAAAAGACAAAGTAGAGTATGCAACTGGAATTGTTCTTACCAGCCTGGAAGAACTGGTCTGAAAGTGTTCTGAGAGAGGATACTTGTGATAAAGCAGCACAGAAGGAGCTGGGCTACAGAGATAGGCGGACTTAGACTCCAGTCCCCAACAGCATATATACACCCATCCATCCATCCATCCATCCATTGTCTGTAACCTCTTTATCCCTTTTATGGGGTTGTGTGGGGGTTTGCTGGATCCAATCCCATCTGTCTCTGGGTGAGGGCAGGGTACTCCCTGGACAAGTTGCCAGCTCATCGCAGGGCCCTCACTGATGGCGGAGGCCACCATGCAAGGTGCTAACCGCACATCGGGAGCAATTTGGGGTTCAGTATTGTGCTCAAGGACACTTTGACATGCACCAGCGACCTTACGATCACTAGCCGCCTTGCTCTACCTGCTGAGCCACAGCCCCCCATATATACACCATTATACCATTATGTCAGGAATGTATGGCGATTAATGGGTTAATTCTAAACAGTCCCACCCTTGCACCCTGCATCCTTGTCCATTATAGACTTCTTAATTATCACTCAGTTTGCAGTCATATTACTCACAACTGATATGTGCACACACCAGCTCATGCTGCAGTGTGACACTTCCCTCAAGCTCTGTGCCAGATATGTCAGCTATGGAGTAATTGCACAACCCAAACCACGTGGTGAACTTCACACGCTGTAGGTGAGAAGGAAACCTTTTAGGTTCCTCTCTCTCTTCAGCAACTACCCTTATTTTTTTCTGTTTTTAGAGAGTCTTTCGTTTGTGCTCACAGTACAGTTTTCATGAACTCGTTCAGCGTCCTCTTTACTCTACTCTCTACAATTTTGTATTTTCAGTGTCATTTTCTTGAATTTTATTTTATTTCCTGTAAACATTCAGACGTGTCCTTCCTTTATGATTCCCAGTCCATGTACCTTACATTCAGCCCACATCTAAAATACAAAAAAATGGTTCTAGGGATGGCAGCATTCACATCCACTTCATGTAATGATCGGCAGGTGGTGTGGAGGCGAGAAATAAGATGGGTTTTAACTTTTCTTTATCACTCATTTTCAGATATTTCACACAATTGTTTATGTAATTGAAACAATATCTCATATCATATCATATCATTATCTCCTTCTCTATATTTTACGATTTCTGTACACACAGGAGGTCAGACAAAGAGGTGTACACATCGCTTACTTTTGAATATAACTGTACAGTCCCTCTGAATCCATATATCCACGCTTGGAACACACTTGAAGTACATGAAAGATATGTAAATATGGCTCTATACAGCACTTGTGCTATGGTGGGGGAATTTGGACCTGCTCTATATGCTAATACACACCTACATCAGTGGAACAAATGGATCGGCTGTCTGTTTTTTTTTGTTTTTGTTTTTTTACACAAATAAATATCTTCATGTATAATGTCAGCCGAATCGAGCAGAAGGCCCAAATAGTTAAGAAAGTGTTGTAGACAGCGTCGCACAAAGTTTTTTTGAGATTCTCCTAATGTAACAATTCAACAAAACAACTAAATATGTGATTTTAATTTAGGAAATCAAGTGATTTTCTCCATGGACCTGAAAGAGGTAGGCCTATAATGATTACTGCTTAATGCATTTGTTAAATTGTACATCTTAAAATGTTAATATGCTAATACGCATACGGGAAGGTGCAGTAATAGGCTGTGTGGACACAGGAGCACTCGGGCTGGTACAGCGATGCTGCAACAATCTGACATCCTTACAAGGGAAGAAACAACTTAACGGCACATTTGCTAGAAGGCATGAGTCCATTGGAATTTGCCGTTGCTGAAATGATTGGTCTCTGTAAATACATTAATCAAGGAGTATGGTTTAGACCTGCTTAATTCGGAAAGTGTCATCAGGTGTCATCAGTGTCATCTGTAATGAATTTGTGCTATTCAAACATAGATTGATTGATAACCTATATAACAGTGAACAGTGTAATCCATTCTGCCATTTGTCGTGGCCTCTTTTTCCTCATCTTCTTTTTCGTGTCACAGTGGATGTCAGTTGAGCAGGCGGTCCATCAGTGTGGCCCAGGACAAACTGTGTGGCTAAAAGAATGTGGTCACATGTGGCCCAGATCACCTCTGAATGTTTCTTGGGGGTCACACCTGCACTTTGAGCCGTCCGCTTGTGATTGGATCACCCATGACACATTGTTGTGTATGAACAGGGCTGATTACACCAATAAGATGCAGGGGAACAGAACTGTGATTTGTCCAAAAATGCATGAAGACGTATTTCTATATGTCTCGTTGGTTTGGTGTCTGGATCGTCATTCCCACTGTTCTCATATTTCTTATTTGTCTCACATTAGCGCAATTTCACGGGTGAGGTGAAGGTTGTTGATGTTTAATGAGTCTCAAAACTGTCATATTTTCAATTTTTGACACCAATTAATCTTGAATTTGAAAGTCTTTGAAACAGCACTCTGACTTCTCCTAGCATATGAGCAGTGTCGATAAACACTTTATTTACACAATGTTTTGCAAAGATTATTCCTTAACCATCATTTTTCTGTCCTTTTCACACTATGGTCCTTCTTTTTTACCTGTAGACAGCAGACCAAATTGGAAAAACTGTTTTTATTTCCCTTTTAACCGTCTCCCTTACCGCCTCCTCTTCCTTCTCACTCTCCAGCTGTCATTTGACACGCTTTCATGTGTTTGCACTTTTTCCTCTCTCACTCTCTCCGTCACATGGACACACTCATTTTGTCATGCATGTCCACTGTCACCTTTTTAAATCATTTCTCCTACGAACCCACCCATCTGTTGGCTCCTTTTCCTACCTTTTTCCCCACCTCTGTCCCATTCCGTCAGACTTTCTTTCATTTCCCCCCTCACCTCGTCTGATCTATCCCTCTCTAAGTCCGTCCTTGGCTCACTTTCTGTCTCTCTGCTCGGTCCTTACAGCACTCTTTTCATTTTTCTTCTCCATCTTTTTCAGTGCAAATAATGGGCGAGCGGTGCAGAGGGACCCCCAGGCCCCTGTCTCTTTCACTCCTCTATCCTCTCCCTTTCCCCTTCCTGTGACTCTCTCATTCATCTCTCTCTGTCTTTCCCTCTTTGAGAGCCTGTACGGGGGGGCTAATTATACACATGGTAGTCATGTAACCTGTTCCCATGGTGACTGCACTGTTGCACTGTAGGGACCTGCAAAATGGCCGTCACCAAGAGGTTTATTCACTGTTAAAAGACAAAGGTTAAATGAATGCTGGTTTTTCCGGGTCGGTATCAATGAATTGACAGTGTTTAAACTCCACCTGCAGGCTTGTAGTGATAATTAGATTCTTCTCTTGATTTGCACTGACATTTTTGATTATATTACTGGTGTTATTTTGTGTTGTTCTTCTTGTTTAATTTAATGAGAAGACCAAAACACAATACTTCTCTGACAATGTTAAATATTTAAATCTCTTAAGGTGTAATTTATAAGAAATGACCAGGATTAGAAGGTAGTTCCAAACATATCGGAGGCATCATAACTGCCAAATGCTGCTCACTATATGACAGGGGTACTCAAATACAAATCTTAAAGGGCCACAAAATATTTTTCAATGACTCAAAGGTCCATGTATTGAGGTCGGTTAGGCCACATGCAATAATACTGTAATATTCAAGACGAAATGTCCTTTTCATTCAAAACAACAAAATACAAACTGTAATAAAATGTAATTTCCATTTTAACATAAATTAAAATATGCAGTTGAATATTTCCTCTTTTTATTTGCCTTCAAACATTGTGTCCATCACTTCAGTCATGCATTATTTTGTTTAATTGTGTCATAGATGTGACAAGAATCCTGCTTGCAGCTTAATATAAAGATTTGAAGGAAATGTCTCCTCAAAATTCCTATGCTTTGTCTTATAATGCCATTTCAAATTGGAAATGTTCATCACAGCTTCTCCTGGCATATCATGACGCCTCTTGTGGACTGTGGCACGATGACTCTTGGGTATTCTGTTGGTGTTGGTGTAATTATGGTTCGTGAATGTGTTTGTGAATAAGATGCTATGTAAGATATGATATGTAGGTTAATTCACGGTGTTTGTTCTGTGATTAAATGGTGTTGCGTTTTAACAAGGATGATAAAAATTTTGGCACCGTGAATGAAAGGATGTTTGCCGGGAGACACTCCCCGTCTGTTAAAATATCGTCATGTCTGTAAAGACATGATAAATCTGGCTAGAATCTGTAAAACGACGTAAGGACAAGTATTTGTTACCTCTGCATTGTTGGGTGTGTTGGTCTTGTCCTGGTTGATGGGAGAATTAATGCAATCGGAAAGTCCCTACCACTATGAGTTGCATTTTTTCACTGTCCACTTTGTTACAGCGGTTTACTTGGCACACGCAATTTTCAATCCCTTACAAAGCTGTAAACGTAAATACACGAACTGCTCCAAAAACGAAAGTGAAAGTAAAAAAAGTTGTGCTCACAGCAGTGAGTGACCCAGCTGTCTGTGTATCATTGGCATGGAGACAAGTCCCGGTATTATAGACGTGCTGACCCAACCAAAACACATAGTGAAGGAATACCAGTTCGGGGGCCACAAACAGGAGGCCGGTGGGCCGGATGCAGCCTGGGGGCTGCCTATTGAGGACTGCTGCTATGTGATTTGATGTGGCAACCTTTGGCTCTAACTGGCTGTCATTACTTAACTTTTAATATTTACCATATTTTTGTTTTCAGCTCAAACTTTTCAATCAAAAATGCTATTTTTAAAACACTCACCAGGGTCTCTAAACATGAACACGAGCATTGAGAACATTGTTTGCGTACACAGTTTATTAAAATGAAAGTTTTTGAACAACTCACTTCAGCAGTAACTTGTTCCACTAGCCGCGGGGATCCACATGTCTGGGTAGAGTGTATGTTGTTCAGTTGAGCTATGTAGAGACCCTGGTGATACTTCTTAGTGTTTTAAAAATAGTGATGTTAATGCTAGAGTAAAAGAGCCCCATGCACTCCCATTTAAAATGAATTTGAGCTGAAAACGAAAATAAGGTCAATCTTAAAAGTAAAAGTAAAATTTTGTGTACTTAAACACAAATGGCAAACTCTGCTCTTGGCTGAAGACTACTATCAGACTATTGCCCCTTGCGTACAAAGTGGTATCACAAGATATAACTGGCCTGGGCTAGCTAGTTAGCATGCTAACTTCATTATATGTCTGCAACACAACACACAGACAATGTCAACATAACATTAGTTTAGTTTCTTAATGCTATAGTATACAGTACAACAGTCTTAATTCTTTAGGGCTGAGGGCAGTTGCAGAGCTGGATGAATATTATCTATATGTATCACTATGCATATTCTAATTTCTATAACATTATGACTGAATTTCATGACCTGACAGTGATCCATTTTTAATTTGGCTTCCTGTTGCAAACATTGTGCAACCCTTCCTTTCCCAGAGATTTCCGAGGGAGAGGGATTTTGAAAAGTTCTCATGCATCACAAAACAGTGAATGTTCAGCCCTCACAGACTCCCTTATGAACTTTAATTTCTTGTGTTTTGTCGGGGGATATTCCTTGTAGAGGAAATGTGTCAAGAAAGGCACAGCAGGGAAACACCGGCCTTTGTTGTCAAGAGCTACTCTCTGTGGTTATTAAAAGGCATTTTGAAAGAGGATGATTACAACATTCTCCATGCCCTGAATGTCTATTAAATTCACTATATGAGGTAACTGATACTCAGTCACTGGTGCAGAATAATAACACTTTGTGTCTTCTTAGCAGTCACTGAGAAACAATTCAGTGGAGACATTACGGTGCATTGAAATGTTCTGAGGAAAACACTGTGCTATGCTGAGAAGCTACTGACTTGCGATAGTGGGAGAATTATAGTAGAAACGTCATTTCACATAATATTTAGATGAGGTAATGTGACCAGTGAGTTATCATGGCACAAAAGCAATGATCCTAGACTTGACTTGACTAGACAAGTCTAAAATGGCAAAGCCCTTTTGTGCAAAAAGACAAAAAGATGACCTTTGCATAAAAATCAAATCCAACTGCACATAACATATTTCTCTGGATGGAAAAAAGTTGTGGAACTAGCTAGTCAACCAATGTCATCACTTTCTTGGAAGACACAAATGATTTGCACCAAATCTCAAATCTCAAATCAGCAGCCGACAATGCTGGATAGCAACAGTAAACGTTCTAGCCCTTGAGACTAATGTTAGCTGGCATACTAAGTGTTGACAGAAAATAAAAATCTCACTTCCAGTTCTCCCTGATGGATAGAAAACCTGTTATGACAGTGTCTCTCAGGCCCCAGAGGGTGCTGCTCAGCCTTGCCTCTAGTCAGGTGGCCACTCAGGGTACTGCAAATTCTCCTGTGGCCCATCAAGCATTTTTCCCCAGAGCTTATAAAAGAGGTGTATGAAAAAGCTATGGGGCGAACAGGAACTTGAAGCAGGGCCACCAGGGCAAACACAAAGCCAGAAAACGTTTTTGGCATATGCGTGACCTAAGCAATTCTTATTGGCTTGAATAAGCACCATCGTTGCATCGAGTATCTCTAGTTCTTAGATGGATCTTTCTCCTCTCCCCACTCGTTTACACCTTACGACAACCCTTTTGCGCACCATGCCGCTATCCATTTTGTTTATGTCTGTTTCCTCATGAGATCAGGTGAGGGGACTCACACATGAGCCCGGCTTCAGTCTGCATAGCCGTGAAGCCAGAGCGCAGAAGCCAACCCCTGCTGCTGAACAGAGCTGTGTTCACTGCAAAATTGTATGAGTATTTGTCGTATCTTGTGTCTAAATTGCAACAAATTCAACACTGCACTTCCTTTGGGCATCAGTAACACGCAGAGTGTGAAGTAGATTGGCTGACTGGTTCTCGAGATTTGCGAAATAACAGAGACGGACATAAATCCTTTACTTTACAATGAGATGATTTCCAAATTCTAAGTAGTCAAGTGCTTTAAATCTCTTGTGTGTGGCATTTGAAAATTACCAACCTGGCTGCCCTCCAGCAGTCTCAAAGAGGACGATCCAGGATGAGCTCAAACAATACATACTGTGGACGTTACGGATCTCATATAAAATATTCACATAGCAGTTTTAACTCATAGAAAGGGCAAAACAAAGCATAAACTATCCTTCACAGTTTTATTATACAAACTATACGTTATATACTTAAAAAAGAAAAAAAAAAATAATGGCAGGTATTAATCATGAGGAGCACTTTCTGTTTTTATGGCCCGATCTTAACTTTCTACCTTAATTTACAACCACAATCTCACAATTCCAATCACCCCCTCACTCTAAATCTGGACATTATATAGCCACTGGGAATTAATGGTATGTAACAACCACCATAAATACACTTCTAATTATCCCTGGTCGATCCCTGGGTGCACTCTGACTTCGGTGTAATAACATCATAAACTCTGGAGAACGTATGTACTCAGTGTTGGGGGCACAGGGTTAAGAGCCATACAGAGATTGGTCAAATACGGCGGTAACATGCTTTGCAAATTCCTTGATGGAGAGTCCGTGCTGAATGTTAAGCATGTTGCCGTGGCAACTGATTGACGGCAGGGACACATGAGTGATAAGTGAAGACATTAAGGGGTAAAGGGGTTAAGGGGATTGGAAACAGAAATGTTTGTCCCTGTTTCCTGCAAAACATACTTTGAATTTCGTGTGTTCTTCTAAGTTTTATATAGTTTCTTTTTTCTTTTTTTTTGGTCGTTTGACGTCTTGAAACTTCATCTTAATTAGGCCACACAAAATTGCATTCATATTCATATTCTTATCAGAAATCGACATGTCTGATAACTTAGTGGTAATGAGGAGTTTTTTCTTCTACTTTTTGTCATGGGTCGACTGACAAACCCAAACGCTTGCATGCACACAGCTGCTCGCTGGCATTTATTTCCATGGTACTGTCTTCGACCAGGCAGCAGCACAGCTCCCCGCTGCGCCGGGTGGACACTGACTGTCACTGTTTGAATCCTAAAGGATTTACAGGCCAATTAGTCCACTGAAGTATGAAGCGAGTGCCAGGGGGTCAACGTCGCAGGCAGACAGCTTACAGTTGGCTAATCACCCAAAACTCTTTACTCCTTAACAGAAAAGTGATCATCACACGAGGGATGGGCACAAGATCAGTGGTCATATATAATGAAGCCCTCAGTGGAGAGGCCAGCAAACTGGATCCATCTGGGTCTCAGTCATACAGAACAGACCCTGGAGAGTTCAATGCTAATTTTATGCAAAGCAGATTGAGTGCATAAGTGAAAATGTGCATGTGCGAAGGTGTGTGGAGAGACAAAGAGACAAAGAGGGGGAGATATTGTGCACCATGCTGCCACACTGTCATACAGCATTACAGTAGAATATACTGGATGGGAAATCAGTTGATGACATTACTAAGACCAGTTGGCTGCATGTTAAATCAGAAATGTTACTGTCTTGGTCAAGTTGTTTCTATCATGACAGGGAGGTTCGAAGGAAATGTCTAGCATATGTCCCATCTTCTGTTATGATTCAGTTGGTCTGTCACACCAGTCCTGTGGAAACATCTTTAAACTACAACACACACCACCAAGGCTCAACGGTCCACTTTGACAAAATCAAACCCACTCCAATATCAAATAAAACATATTTAAAGAAGAATTACAATGATCATTTTCAGGTTCTACATTTTCCAGGGGTTACTACTAGAATAGGTTCACATGTTTAAAAAAAAAAAGAAAAAACATTTTCTGTCTAAATACCTAGTCTGCTCTGACTGGTCAGCTCACACATGCCTAAACCATCATTGTTAACAACAACAGAGCAACTGTGCTAAATCAATCCTCACGTGCCAAGGTAGCCACCAGACATAAATTATGCAGTAAAATATTAAATATGTGACATGATCGCCAGGGTCGGGATGGTTACTTCAGTAATATAATCCAAGTACTACAGTATTAAAGTAATTCAACTTGATTTATTTCCATTACTTTTGGATTACCTCAATACTAAACGTATACAAAAAAGGCTGGAGAAAATAAATATCAATTAGATTGAATGTATTTACCACTGACATTTCAGGCACTTCAGGGGCAGCGTCTTTGTGGGCAGACTTTGACCTTTCTGACTTTCAGACCATTTACATGCATAAGACCATTTATAAAGTGCTGAAGGAAAGAGATAAAATGAGAATGCATTGAAGGTTTAAATTTAATGGATCCAGATGAGTATTTGGCTCTGCATCAAACTGTAGTCACTCATAGATACCAGACAACTGAATTTGCTGGATTTTTGTCATCAAGATCCATGCAAAAATGTCAAAAAAAAAAAAAAAAAAAGAAATGCTGTATCTTGCAATGTTCAGGATGAATTAACCCATAAATGAACATTTAGTCATATTCTGTTTACCCTGATGCTTATGGAAAGGCGGGTGGAGTCTTGTAGTCCACAAGACATTTCTGGTGTTTTTTTTTTTTTTTTTTAAAAAAAACAGTGTTAAATGAAAAAAACAAAAACAAAAACAAAAACAAAACAACGACCGGATAAAAAAAATAAATGAATAAATAAAATGGCTCCATTCAGTTCATCTGGCATGATCCAAGTCTCAGGACGGCCTGAGATCCCAAACTGATTTGAACAGGAACCCTTGCAGCCTGATATTACACCGCTGAAGAGAGTAAACTCAGTCAGTGTGACATGACATTGTGTACGACATCTGCACAGCATGGCTTTGCTCTCCACTATCCCATCTCATCAAATCTGGCATCTCCACATTTAGGAGTTTAAGAGGTTGCTGGAGGAGGACGCTAATGTATCAGTTTATGCTAATTTACAATCATTATGGCTCAGTAACCTGAGATTTATCGTCAACCTTATTAGGGACACGAGGCAAAAAATGAAGCTAAGGAGGCAGCAAGGCTGGCATGGTAAATATATTGATCATTTGCTAAGAAATGACTTGTTGATATACTTAAAAAGACATTTAGCCCTGAATAAATACAGTGAATGAATATGGAATGAGTGCCTTTGTAAATTAAGTCAAGAAAGGTATTAACTATTACAACTGAATTCATTAAAAATTACACACGTGCTTGAAGGCCATTTGACAACTATGGAATTGTATTTGGATATGTGATTAGTGTATTTCCAGTAAGATTAGACAAACATTTCTTTATACTATCTCAAGATTTACTGACTGTTCTAACCCAGTATTTTTTGTGTGTGTTTGTGTGTTGTGTGTTGTGTGTCTCTTGAACACATCATTGCTGTCTCCCTCACACACACACACACACACACACACACACACACACTATATTCACGTACACGACTCGACGGTCATGAATACGCATACTCCAAAATCAGACCCCTTATACTAACTGACAGGATGAAAAATGATGCAACACGCTGAAACACACTACAAACTGTCCTGCCCATCTATGTTTTTACATGTACATATGATATAGACTGTGTGTGTGTGTGTGTGTGTGTGTGTGTGTGTGTGTGTGTGTGTGAGAGAGAGAGAGAGAGAGAGAGAGAGAGAGAGAGAGAGAGAGAGAGACACACACACACACACACACACACACACACACACAGATGGACAGATGGAGTGCGGCAGGTGCAGGGGAGGCAGCGTATACAGTACGTACTGTGCATATGGCAGTATGTACGATGTACGTGCACTCAGTTATACTTCTATGAAGAGCCATCCACCAGCCTCCATTCAGCAGGCAGCCATTTACATCCTCCTGAGCTGCGGCAAGCTTCGAGTGCCGCAAAAGTGTTTTCATTAGCGGCGGTAGTCATTTGTCAGGGACAAGGTCGCACATTCTTTTTTTTCCGAGGCACTCACAGGCTGAGCATTACTCACGTGGCATGGTAAATAAACATAATCAATGCTCAATCTGAGATTTGTGAACTGTGAATACGGACCATCAAGATAGCTGGCTGTATGAAGCATCTTAAAGTTTTCATTGATAATTGCTCTTTACTTGAACTACACACAAACATTTGAAACACGCAAACGCTTTAGTTACCTTTTCTCTCTCTAGAGAAATTCCTTTTTTCGTCTTGGCCTTAGCTTGGGGGCTGACAACTCACAGAAAACTTTTGGGAAAGACCCAGGGTTTACGAGTCACTGAGGGTCTTATTAAAATGTATCAAGTTGCACTGCAGGAACTGTTGGAACCAGAGACTATTTTAGAGACTTAAGTCAAGGTGTCTCAGCCTCCACTGCTCTTATCATTTATTTTTCAGTCTGACTCTCGCAAAGAAGCCAAATGTATGGAAGCACTACTCAGAGGTCCAGTTTGTAAGAAAGCTGATTGCTGAGTCTCATTCCCAACTCGTCAAATACCAACACTGTGGGTCGGAGGCCAGCCCAACCTTAAAAAGCTGCTTGTGAAAAACATGAAAGAACAGTGGTTCTTTTATTTTAAGTCTGGCCTACTCTTGTAGTGACATAATTCCATTGGGGTCTTTACATGTATGGAAACCTGATAAGCAGGTGGCACCTTGCATGGCAGCCTCTGCCACCAGTGTCTGAATGAATGCTCACTTGTGTAGTAAAACACTTTGAGCAGTCAGCAAGACTAAAAAGGTGTTTGACCATTATGGTCCAAAGCTACCAGCAAGGTAAGGGGGAGGGAAGGTGGCACCAAAATCCTACTTTTCCAACACTTTTTTCCATTTCATTGAATTATATACCATGTATTGTAATATTGGTAGCAATAGCGAGTAATACACCCAAATACATGAGATGATAGCTACTTGGGTGATACGATCTAGTGGAGGACCCCCAGACCTGTGTTAAATCATCCCACTCACATTTTATCGAATGCTTGCTACATTCACACTCTGAATTGTCATCTAATGTTATTATCAGTTAAACATCATGCTGATTGTTGAGCCACAAAAACAGCCTCACAGTGCCACGAGCATGGCTGTAGACCCATGTCTGTTTATGATTACGATCACTGATTTTTTCAATTACAGTTCCCCTAATACTCAAACAATTATCCCGATATACCCTTTAAACTGGCTTCATTATCAACTCAACAAAATGTCACAAGTCAAAGAGAGACAGATTGATTTTTTTCTCCTGTGTTCTGCATATTCAAGATAATCAAGATATTACGTGCCCTCGCAATGACAGTGTGTTATAAAAGATGTGCTGCGGGAGTATTTGGGCTCCATTTGTGCCGACTTCATTGGCTCGTTAGGCGTGATGGACAAAGATGGGGAAAATGGAACTGGGCTTGCAAATAGGCGGAATTATCCCCAACCCTCACAGTGTCATTCCTCCGCCGTTTCGTCGTTTCTCTCATTTTCCATGTTAAACCGTGTAATTGAATACATTACATTCCCCCGCTGAGCACTCCAGCTCCTTCCCCCTCCATCTTTGACACCTTACTTCTGCGCGACCTCCACCTCGCAACCGCTTTTTCAAGGAAATGTAACATCTGCAGCTCTTGAAACATGTTCAGTTGGGAGATAATGTTCTGATATCAATTAAAGAGCGGGGAGGGGAACGAATGGCAGCCGCCGAACCATGTGGGAATTCAGAAATTAAGCGGTATTCCCCTTTAACCGAAGCTCTTGAAATGGTCCTCCCAGGTGCATTGGTTTTTGTGTCAAGCTCCGAAAAATCTAATGAATCCGGCGTAATAAAATCCCAGCACTACTTCCTTTAATCTTTAATTCGACGCCCGACTTTTGTGGCGACCGCTGTTGTACAATCACACTCTAATTTCCCCCCAAAGCAAAATTTGCCCAGTCTCATGACACGCAGGCACCAATGATTAACTATGAGCAATTACTATTTGAATAGGGGGGCCCTCCTTGTCGTCTTTTCTTCGCCCCACAGAAGACAGACTAGCTATTAATAACAAAGCGCCGAGTCGTCTTTGTGTGACCTGTCACTTCAACTGGATTTCTCTATTCCGGGAAACAGGGACACACCAGTCATCTGAACAGCCCCGCACGAGTGAGAAGCACAGTTACGAGGCGAAATGATGAACAAAGTATGCAGCAGTGGTAATAAATGCACGCAGAAGAACATGCGCGCGATACATGGGCGTCGTTCCCCTTTTCATGCAGGAGACAATGCAAGTGAGGGGATTGATTGTCTGGGAAAACACAGCTCATCAAACAAGAGCGTTCTCAAGTGGCGGTTCCAGCTGATAAATGCAACGGCATCTAACGCACATTTGTCAACATCTCGTGATTGTTTTTGTTTTTTTGTTTTTTTGTCTTTTTGAAGAGAGAGAGGTTGAACTGGAGTACAGTTACATCCGTCATCATTGTTATAATCATCACCATCAATACGTTTTTTACAATTACAGACATTTGGCAAGAGTGGGTTTGATAATAAAGTATATGCTGCCACAAAAAAAAAAAAAACTAAAAAAAGACCTAGGAGATTAAAATGTGATGCTCTAGAAAATTAGATCTATTAGGAAAAATCAAGAAAATAGAAGGGCATTCAGTAAAGTGCATACCTCCGCCAAGGCCCAACAGTCCCCTTATATTCAATCAGCCTAATCCAATATTAAATGAAAAACATATTTCCATTCACTAGATTTGCATTTTTATTTGGATCCACTTCAAACTCATAGATACCAGTCACCTAGATACCACATGTGTCTGTTTAAAGCTCAAAGATTTTTGAAAGTTTTTTATTTATTTTTTTTTAACAAAAACAGAGGCTTCAAGGACAGCAAGTGTTTTATTTAGAAAATGAAAAATCTGGTTAAGTCGCTCCTTTCCAGAACATTTCCAGAGTCAGGAAGCCATTCCCGACGTGACAGCAAAACACACCATAAACTTGTATCATATTCTATGATTATTATGTGTTTTGTACTGAAATCTCTGGGATTGATTATTATGAGCCTATACTGTAGTTTTTAATATAATGTATTTTGACGTTTTTGATATAGTGTATTTCACAGTTTTGATTATTGTGTAGGCTCATATTGGATTTTTTATTATTATGCATATATTAGTTTTGAATTTAGTGTATTTTGTAATTTTTACCATAGTGCATGTTGCAATTTTTAATATAGTGTCACATATAGTTGTAGCTGTAAGCATGTTAAGCATTTAAAGACACTCAACAGAAATAACACACCAATGATAAAAAAATACCAATGCAGGCCCTTGAGAAATGTTTCTATTGCAGCTGAAGCTATGAAGCTAAAATATGTCAGCTTTGTTGGTTTGTTTTAATTTAATCACTTGCTATTGTTAGTTGACTTACATAAGCTTAGCAATGGTTGTTGAGATTTCAAAGATATGCAGCATTTCAAGGAACTCCAAGAAATGATATCACAATAAACACATGCAATATGTAATGTGCAATCTAGGCATCAGTGGACTCTATGTAAGAGTTCAATAATACACAAAAAATTCCTGTGTTCTCATAAATCTGTGGCATTTCCTCATAATATTTGGGCTACTTCATAAACTCTACGATCACGCTTCTTGTCTATCCTCTTTCCTTTCATGTGCACTATGCGTGGATGGATACAGTACATCAATATAAGGACCAGATTGAATCAATTCACTGTAAAATAAGGTATACCTTTGTTGGGTACTTTTGCAAATGTGACAGTCTTTTCTCCCTTTTCACTGGTGGTGTAATCTTTTGATCCATGTAAAAACCAATCCATTGAGCACTGTTCAGAATCGAATGCATAACTCAAGCTTTCCCTCAGATTGCGACGTTTTCTGGGCCGACACACTAATGAGGAATTTAGACTGTTGCCCTGGGACTCAGATTCATTAAAAAATGCTTTCATTTATGCCAGAAACCCAAAATCTAAACCACTCATGTAAGCTTAAGATCCCGTTTTTTTTAAATTGACCAGGAATTAAAGGAACATCCACCCTAAAACGCTTTTCACCGTTATAAAGAGCTGCTGGCAACATGTGTGGGCAGCCAGCCAAGGACTCGTTTTGCATTTTTCACATCGCCGTCTATCACGCACAGAAATGACATATGGCACTGTGTGTGTGCGGGAAGGAAGGAAATTCTGCCCTTTCAGTGTAACTGCATTATGATTCACACATATTACATTATAGTCTCAAATATTATGTTGTACACAGAGAGAACGTCTTGTGTTACATTCGTATTAAATTTGGACAGCAAACAGTGTTTTTCATGTTTTGGCTGCGCACTCATACAATCTTTAATACGAAACAACATTATCATTATGAGGATAAAGTGCACACTGTCAGCTTTCATTTGTGGGTATTTTTCCACCCTGTTGAAGAGGCCGTTTACATTTTTTGGACCAACCTTTCACTATTCTTTAGGAGCCACTGTCTAATCTCATTAAGGTCTCGTTGATGCTCTTATTACTCACTGCGTAAGTGAACTGATTGACCCTTGTGCTCATGTGTTGCTATAGTGTTTTATTCCCACTGAAGGTGCAATTAATGAAGAGCAGTAGTAGCAGGAAATCATTCAGACACGGAATAATGAATATTCTTATAGAATTATTTATTGCCCCGCTCGTACGTTATGTTTTCACTTGGCCTCATTTTTTGGGTGGCTGGTTTTTCAGCAGGTATACCTCATTCACTTTTTGTTGCAGATCTATATAAACAATTTCCTTTCTCACTTTCTTCATTTAATGGGGCCCTATGCAATTTTGGAGAATTCAAAGTAAAGAACACCAACAATATTTATCTTTTCCATGAGTGAATAAACAAGCTGTTCTCTCTGATGAGCAGCTTGGCACCTTGCAGTTCACATTAGCGTATGAATGCATGTGTATATGGGTAATGGGTAAGCTCTGGTCCACTTGCTCACCGCTAGGATTGAAGATTGACTGACGGCTGGATGGCATGACATCACTGATTGCATTTATTGGTTCAGGCTGCAATAAGCACACGTGACATGAGCCAACATGACACAGAAATACATGTTTGGTAGGCAAATATTATTTAATTGTCGCAGACTGTGACCATGGACGTGATCGTCAACCTGTCATCCTTCAACAACACTAGCTTGTCTAAAGGTAAACGTGTTTACTGCTGTTGCCATAGGCCACACTTGCAAAACCCGCTGGCATGACCTCTTCCTGAATCCAGAACCGGGTCACCGTTCACAAAGCGCTTGGAGGTGTGCTGAGGCTGAGGTGGAGCGAGATTGTTTGCGTTGTGAGCTATTTGTGTCAGGATTTTTAGCCCACACGGTACGTGGTTTGCATGCATTTGCCAGTTTGATGTCAGGAAAGGTTTTGGTTGTGTTGTCGACTGTATTGATCAGTTACTTGTTTTGAATTGTTTTGTATCTTCACCTTTTGCCAGGAAGCTCTGGGTGTTTGAGTATTTTGGATTCACGGCTCACTGGTGTGTTATTTTGTCGTTGAGTTAGAGCTCCCACGTTTGCCAGTAAATGATATTTACACAATATGTCTATGGGAGAGGGGAGAATGGGAAAGGACAAGTGGCAGACTTGAGGTTGCGACGGATACAAAACACTTTTTCCTCATGGAATCTTGGGATTCTATTCTCTGTTGTGCTTCTTTTAAATGAGTCCTTAGGTGCAATTTGTGAATACTAAGTGCTCCATTCTTTGAAAATCAATTCCACCAGCAGAAATGTGGTGATATAAGTCCTTCAAAGAAAAGCAATATTAGATTTTAGGCCCATAAATATGTCATGAGGTGATGAATATTTAATCACAGGGTTGAGTTTTACTATATTCTGTGGCGGTGAAGCCTCGGTTGGTTTGACTGAGTTTCAGATGGTGACTTCACAAGGCTGACCTATCGACAGTGTCTTGCATTCTGGGAAATGAGCTAAAAAGAGAAGCTGCTTGACAGCCTGATGAAAAGAAGGGAGAAAAACTCTTCTGTCCCTGGACGTCTTTCTTAAATCTTCAGTCCCTCTCTCCATTTTGAAACTCTTCTGTCTCCATCTTTCTGTCTACGTCTCAGTGTGTCTCTCAGGCGTTCTCCCTCTCCCCTGGCTCACTTAATAAATAGCCTCTCTCCAAACTTAACCTCTCCAACCTCCCTCCTTTTGTCTCTCTCTCCTCCCTCCCGCTCACTCCAGCTTTTTAAAGTGCCACTCTCCCTCGAGGCTCTTCCATGTCATTACTCCAGTCCTGGATTCAAAATGTCATTAAAGTCATTGCTTTAGTCAGAATTTATTTCAATTAGACCCAGTCACCCTGGGACTCCCAATCCCTGTGTCTTCTTCTTCCTCTTCCTCTTCTTTTTCTTTTCCTTTTATCTCCAAGCTGATGACACTGATGCTGACAGATTGACCCTGTATTACATTAGTTTCCGTTTACATGCTAAATGCAGGCTAGGGTACAGTTTAGAGGATCACTGTGGCTCAGGAGACAGAGTGGGTCGTTCACTGATCGAGGGGTTGGAAGCAGACGGCAACCATTGATTAGGTCAGAGCATCGCATGGTAGATCGACGCCACTGGTGCATGAGTGAGCGGTTGAAAAGAGGAAAACTGTGAAAGCTGTTTATATGATTACAGTGATTTACTATTTTACATCGCTACATAGGTAAATTGTGTATTTTACGCAGAAGCTGGTAATCTTACCGTATTGGCCTCAATATAAGCAAACCCTGATCACAGGATAACCACCCACGACCCTCTTTTCAAACACCTGGTTTTAGTAAAAAAAAAAAAATACTTTCTGAAGATAAAGACACTTTTCACACAAGTCCTATTGGGATATTTTCCCATTTCACCAAAGTCAGTACTCATCCTTGAAGCTTTTTCTCTCATGAAAGTGAGACATGAAATATTTTCATTGGTGCAAAACATCAATACATCAGATAAATTAATTAGGTGCATTCACCTACAGCATTTTTCATTTGTCTCTTTGTCTTTGCAGGCTAGTCATCAACAGTACCAGCAGTAATCCTTAGCTGCTTGACAGTCTGCGGTCTGTTTCTGCCATTAAGACGTCAGGAGACACTTTTGACTAATGAATTAACTTCTTCTGTGGCAATATAAACATTACTGAAGTCAACAGAAATTCCCTCAGGTTCAATTGCTCTACCTAAAAACTTTTAGCACTAACCTACTCTAATAGACACACTATTGATGGACTAGACATGCAGCATTAAGGCTACAAACAACCCATAATGTTACACTCCCTATGGGAGTCTTTACATTGCCCGCTTAACATCAACAAGGAAGGTGAAGCTGGACAGCTTCAAATGCCTTGGTGTCCACATCACAGAGGGCCTGACCTGGGAACTGCATGCTGGAGTCAGGCAAGGCAGAGGGGGTTTCACCTAAGACACTTGAGGAAACTCAAGGTATACCCTCATTTGTTTTTTTTGGGGGGTTTTTTTTTGGCTTAATTTTGCCAAAAACATATTGCCTATGACATGTCTAAATTCAGCAGGAGTGAAGAAGAAAGTGAAGATTTTGGATTTTAAGACAATCACTGCCCGTAACATCTTTGGACTATCCAACCTGGCCTGTTGTGGACCAAGTACACAGGTCCAGCAGGTCTGATTCCCCCCCCCCCCCACACACACACACATACAGGACCCAGAGGATCCAATATAAAACACCCTCACTGGTCTCAAGTCTGTGTCTTGACAGGTCAGACCTGTTTTGGCTGCACAAGGGGACCCTTCACAATATTAGGCATGTGGTCATAATGTTATGCCTCATCAGTGTATGTTTTAAGTTTGTGTAGCATTAAGGGGTTTTACAAACTTTCATTATGCTAGCTTGCTAGCTGACAAGTGACAAGTTAATAACCATAAACCTTGCACCTTGAAATACCGAGATACATCTAGTTCTGAGGGTGCTGACACTGAACATATCTTTTGTTTTTTTGTTACCTGTACACGTATAACCTCACTACATTAGAATTTCAAAGAACTCACTGTTGACTGCTGGTTTCACACTGGACATGAACAGCTGTCTCCTGAATGAAAATCCTGTGCTTGTTTAACCCAACTGTCCATCCCCGACCTCCTCCTACTTTCATCTTTATACTGCTTCTCCTCACTTTGACCTTTGCAGCTGTAAATATCATGTCAGCCCAGTACTAATAATTATGTTTATTGCAATTATGTCAATTTAACATTAGGCCTAATAACAGAGGGGAGCTTCTTGTAACGCATGATGTGAAATCGCTTCACAAGTGTACTGTTGCTGTAGTTGAAAGAAACATGGGGACACAACGATCTAGCATGAGAGTGTATCTAATATGAGCCTAATATGAGCGTCTTTTTATAAGCATGGATGCAAAATACTTTATAAGATAAGTTATACTTAAAGCCATAGATGTTTGTACTGAACTCCAACTGTTTTTTTTTTTTTCTCACAAAGTTTAATACCTATTGAAATATAAATTTGAATGTATTCTTTACATTGAAAATATAGCAAAAATGCATACTACACATAATATAAGAACCCATTGAATTCCTGAGTGTGTGTGTATGTGTGTGTGGGTGGGTCCTCATCTGTAACCTTAACAAGTGAAGTGATTCAAATCATATATACAATATACATGATATGGTGTATGCTATACCATGTATCTGTCGGGGTGTTTGAAATAATGATGCAGTTAGAAAGCAAAGTAGACGTTATTACCAACATGTAGGCGAGGCAGCTGTCATCCAGAGAGGACATGTGCAAGATGAAAAGGAACAACACGCGATGTAGGAACACATGATTATCTAAAAAACACCATTCAGTCAGACTGGACTATACAGTGAACGTCCTTCGCCTGCTGGTACACTGTTCCATCAGCACTGATAACAAAGACTGTGGGCACACAGGCTGACGTGGGCTCAGTCGTCTGTCAAGTTGTTTGTCAGGCCAAGATATACTGAATTATAAATATGTAGCATTTAAATGTTAATGAAAGCTAAAGTGGAACCACAGTGCATGCTATAAAGATTTATGGAGCAGTATTGATGTTTGATTGTTAGAATATCTGCACTCAAGAATAAGACCGTCAATCAAATTGTGGTTAGTTTGGGGAGAAAGATCAGATCGTATGCTGTACAGACATAATCTGCCATCCACTGTACAAACTAATCTGAAATGCAGATGACACATTTCACTCCAAGGGCGGTAGAACTGAGCAGAACGATACAGAAACTGCACACCATTACCAATACAAAATACTTTCACATAATGTAGGTAGTCTTGCACAAAACAATTGTAAGAGAATCGCTGCAGGTCTGCTTGATGACGACTGTTTCTCACTGACGCTGTACATGTGGGTTTACAAGTAAAAGTTGCTGCCTAAATCATGACATTTAGCTTCCTGAAATATAGTTTCCATTAGTAGATATATATATATATATATTTTTAATTATTTGGATCATTTAAATATGATTTGTATTTACACTACACTGGTACAGATGTTGTAAAAAAATGTAAATAAAAAAAATATAAAAAAATATATATATATATATATATATATATATATATATATATATATATATATATATATATATATATATATATATATATATATATATACCTAATAATATATGCAAAGTCATTTTTATTTTTGAATCATAGTTTTTAAATAGAATATGTAAATGCAGTAAATATTACACATATTACATGCACTATCAAGTACTTTCAATCAATATATTTGTAAAGACGAATATATTTGTGTTGTTGTTTAAGGTCAGTTTGATAATTCAGCCGTGAAAACAAAGACACAATTGTTTAGGCAAAAATAAATAAATAAATAAATAAATAAGAAAGAAAAAAAAAATATGAATACAATGTGTTTCCTGCTTTTTTATAGTAACAATGATTTAAAAACTATCTTGCCTCAAGGAAAAGCTACTTACTCTGTGCTTTTTGTGTCTTGTATTAGGAGCAATGAAATATGTTTGACTAGAAATGTTGCGAGGTCTTGTTAAAAACAGCTGTACCACAAACAGGTCCCTCTTTGAGAAGATCCAGCAACTTCACATAACACTGAACCGCAGACTCGATTTGTGGTCACTGGCTTGGAAGCCTCAACACCTCTATCGCCACCACCCTCCCCCGCACCTCCTGGGATGAAGGCCACATAATACACATGTAATGTGAGCGAGATGTGACACGGACAAGTTCAACAAATCATACCTGTGGTTTGCAGAAGTACTCGGCTGATGGTTCATGTAGAGGTGTGTCACTTATGTGCTATGGTTTCCATTCAAGTCTGCGCCAGACTGTGTAACTAACAAATTAGCTCCACATCATAAAATGCCTTGTTGTTAAAGGTATGCTATGTAACTTTTTCTATGGGCCTATAAACAAACAGAGACAGAGCTCTTGATACGTGAAATGGCAGCTCTAACGTGACCCTAAATCCACATGTTCACAGGGAAAGAAAAACAGCATTGCTCATCTTAAAGTCCCACAGTGCAAGAATATAGGACTAAATATGACCATTATACTGAAAACGCTCAACTCAAGTGTCCATATGGTTCATAATAAACTCCTTTTACTGTCGAGGACAAGCTGAAAAAGTTTAAGTTGTAAGTCTGATATGTGAGAAGTATTCATTTGTTGCATATTTCTTTGGTAAATTATTAAGAAGTGCCAGAAACTTTGAGTAAAGTAATAAACAATAATGAACAATTGGATATTTGTTAAGTTCCACAGCGCTTATTGATTAAGAAAATAAGACATCCAGTTTAAATTAAGTTGTTTTTTTTTCCCTCTGGAGTGGCATGGGTGTGCAGTGCTTTAATTGCAGTTAGTGTGTATATTTTGTGTGTATTATGTGTGTGTGTGTGTGTGTGTGTGTGTGTGTGTGTGTGTGTGTGTGTGTGTGTGTGTGTGTGTGTGTGTGTGCGGCAAGAGGTATCAGCGAGGAAGCTCGGCTGTGTTCCGCTTTGTCTTGATATCAGCAATAATCTCCCATTAGTCATTTCTATTGCCAGGCTCCAGTGGTGGAGGGAGATTGGGAGGGGGGGCGAGGGAAAGGGTGAGAGAAGGAGGTAGGGAAAGAACGAGAGCAGTAGAGAAAGAGATAGAACAGCACGATAAAAAACGAGAGCACACAAGTTGAAAGACAGGAGAGATAAGGGGAAGGAGGGTGACACAGCAGAGAGAGAGAAGGAGTGAAGAATGGAGATGAGAGGTGGGCAGAAAGAAGAGATGCGGGGGAGAGACTGGAGGTTGACAGACAAGGCAAAAGGAAGAAAGAATGAAGAGAGACTTCTCAGGAGGAGATTAAAGTAGCAGAGGTGGAAAATGTGGGGAGGAAGTGAAGAGGGAGAGTCAGAAAGAGGGGAAGTGACATACAGTGGGGTGAGAAAAAAGGGTGACACAGAGACAGACGATCCAGACGCATCACTCCTCTCTTTCTCTACTTTCTTCCCCGTGAGTAGCTGTCTGTTCTCTCCTGTCTGCGTCCTCCATTTCCTTCGTCTCTCTCACTGTCCCCTCTGTCTGTCAGTCCTCCCTGTCACTCTCTCCATGGCCGATTATGACTTCAGATTCAAGTCAGCAGCATCCGAGGTGTCTGTTGACAGCAGGCAGTGTATTTAAAATGTACTTCCTGGTATGTTATGAATGTCTAACTAGGAAAAAACAAACGAACAAACAAAAAAATATACATATGGTTCTTTGAAGGTTAATATGAAATGTTGCATTACCATTATCCTTTTTTTTTGTTTAATTCTTTGTCTTTGAAGATGTCATTTTATTTCAGAAACACTTTCCGTCACCATACTCAGTATCTGCCCATCTAGCTAGCGAGATCCTACATTATTTGAATCACTGAGAAATGTCTGCCTTTCTTACAAAAAATAAATAAATAAATAAATAAATAAAAAATAGATGGGGCAGTAGCCTATCTCTGAATTAACCAGTTAGCTGCTCCTAACACAGGATCTTCAGTGTAATGCTGAGCAGGCTAATAATTGAATGTCACATCTGAGCATTTGCTCTTAAGCTGACCCAATACGTCAAAAACAGCAGCTTGGTCAGTAGCCTTAGGCTTCAAACTATGGCGCTCTACCTACCCTTATAGTATAGTTGTGGAACATTCATGGTGCAAGTTCATTTTAACTGCATGGAAAAAGGGAATATTGCAACCAAAATGATAATATCGTCGAAATATCCTGGAAACAAGGCCTCCTTCAGTTCAGTTTAATTTTACTCACTGGGTAAATTGTCCACAAGAATGTAGCCAGTATTAAATAAGATATGCAATTCCAAAGTTTCTAAGGTAAATCAGATTTAAAAAACAAAGAAAAAACCAAAACAAACAAACAAACAAACAAAAAACTTTCTTAAAGGGTATAGCCCTAAAAAATAACTATATAAGACAAAGTAATGCAGTTGAATCTTAGCTAACTTAATTTCTAGATTACTCATGATCTTTTTAGAGTGACAGTCGACAACTGCTGTGAACAGTAAACCACCCTTAATGAGAACTCTGACAGAAGCAAAGATGAAATGGTTTGACCTGAAAGAAAAGACAGAGATCAAGAAAATGTGATAATGCAGCCTACAAAGGTATGGTGGGGTGTCTTAGTGGCCATGCAAATAAATAAACACACCATCATCCCACCTTGAAACACACCTCTAGTCAGTTAAACTCACTAGCTCTCACCACTCCCCCCAATTTTTCATGATATTTAGACTGACTTGAAACGTGATTTGATGTCATGTTATCAGCCTGTGTGCCATTTCTTCGGTCAGTGTGTGTTTTGTTTTGCACTAACCAGTCAGTAACAAGTCATGTCAGGTAATGACAGTGGGAGCGGTTGTTGGGAAACCAAAGGTATATTCATTCAAGGACTGTTGTTTCTGCAAATTAGCAACCTGTACAGCTGTGTCACCATGTGGGGGCTATTTTTCTCTCTCCCTAGCTAACCTTTTAAAAAGTCACATCCCCATTCTTTATAATGTCCACAAAGCATATCACCAGATGTATTTGAATCACTGCCAAGCACTGTAGCCTGGATATCAGAAGTCTGTAAAATTTTGATTTTACAATTGCTAGGTAACATGAAAAGCAAAATATAGAGCATTAAAAGCAGAGGCACATAAAGAAAACATGTAGAGCAAATATGAATGTATAAGTTTGTCTTGGACTTGATGTACATTACAATGCACATCAATTCCAAGACTTTTGGTTCAGAGGCAGTGTGCGACGTGCTGTGTGCATATGCATGGTTTCAGCTGTTACACATTGTTATATATTACGTATGCATAACAACACACAGAAGGAGAAACTGATTGCATGAACTGAATAAATAGGGAGAGGCCTGGGTTGCGCTAATAACAAAACTAAGGCCTCTGGGCTGCATCGAAGTTCACTAAGCAGATACAAGCCAAGTACTCGCAAACATTACTGTGTGTTTGTGTCATATTTTTAGATTTATTTTAATTTTCAGCAATGAATTTCATAATGTTAAGCCATGTAACACATTTTTAAAAATGTTTCCCAACCACAAATCACAAAAAAACTCTTCTCTGAAATGATGTAGGCCCCCCATTTTCCAGCACAGACAGCACTTTATTATTTTTTTTTTTTTTTATGCTGCCTCATTATGACTGCATGAGCATTAATGGGGAAGCCTGCAACACCCTGTCTGTTCAATTTTTACTATGCCCCATTCTCAAAGCGGAATTACTCATTCTCGCGCTTTAAAGGTTTTACTCGTATGACTCATCATTAACAATGTAATAGCTCCCCTTTACAAGGAGTCTGCGATTTAATAGGAGGGATTAGGTAAGGTACTGTGCATAAGTTCAGCGCAAAACATTAATCTGGCCACCTGAGATACTACTGAACGGGAGATAAGGGATGTAGTGTGTTCATATTAATTGAGGAGTTTAATGTGTAGGGGGTGATTAGTAATTGAGGTGTTTGTGAGGTCCCGTAGCTCATGGGATATTGGGAAATCCTGAGGAAATGTCAGTTTGTCACACATTCTCACTTTATGGAATATTAATTAGTGGCTTAAAAAAAAAAAAAAGATAGATAGATAAACAAGGCATTAGATGTAGCATAAGGACAGAACACAATGCTTGTATTTGTACATGACATGACATCTTCATCTCTTCTTGAGCTCTCCACTAATCTGCATACAACGGACTTGCAAAAGTTAATGACTGTGTAATAAATGATTTGATGGTTTTGGCCAATTTGAGGTTAAATTGACTAGTTATACAGCACGTTGAAAGTGCCTTACAATTTGACTGTCATTCACACGCAGACTCAAATACCTAAGGCAGTGAGCCACTGTAGCTGCTGGCCCAATCAGTAGGGGATATTTGGGGTTCAGTGTGATGGTGACGGACACTTCGACAAGACCTCTATTAACTATCAGACAATCAGTTTACACACAGATACAAATAGCATGCCAGCTAGCTAATTCTTGAATAATTTGTGGTGTTATTAAACATTTAAGTCGAGGTTTTTGTCATATGAAAATGACAGACACTAGCCAATGAAAGGCAGCATAAAGCACGACTTGCACAGAAAAGCCTGTCTGTCTGATATTTTAGCCTGGGCCGCTCTCCGTGAAATTTGGGTTAGAGTTACATGTTTATGACTCTGGGAATCCCTTTTACTATTTATGTAGCACCATCATCTTGTCAGAATTTCTGTTTCTCCAGTCCTTTGGTTTATGCTGAAATACCTGCAGAAATAATGACTTTGCTTTGAGTTTGCGTTTAGTACTAATAGGCAAATGTTAGCACGCCAGCAAACTAAAATTTGAATTTTAACATATATAATAATACATCTCCTGCGTATCATCATCATGTTAGCGCTGTGATTTTCACCATTTTAGCATGCTGACCACACCATTTATCTCAATGCACCGCTGTGCAAAAAAAACCTCCCTTAGCTGCTAGTGTAGCTGTTGTATTGTTTATACTACATGTATACATAATACATACTATGGCTGTAAAGAAAGTGCACTGAATATCTTCTTCATAATTTAATTCCATAAATGTTCTTCTCTTTTATTTAACAGCTATGAGGCATTTTAGACCATCCCTAAGGACTCTCTGCCTAGACAGGCTGCGGGTACATGACGGTTTACCCCATTCACTGATACAAAGCTGAACTGAATCTACAATAGAGGTAACTATTTTGGACAAAGCATAAATACATTTAAATGTTGGCCCCAAGTTAGTAACAGCTGCATTTTTATGAAACTAATTAAAGTAAATCTCCACAGGGTCAAAACAAAGAAGTGAACCCTAATGATCTTGCCTAGCGCAACAACAGTAGATTAAAAAAAAAAAAAAAAAAACAGAGAATACAGTGTTTTGAACGGGCTGTTTGACTTGCTGGGTAGATAAACACTAAAGGCATGAGATAACAGCAAACTTTAAGTACCAAAATTAATTACTGTTTAAGAAGTCTGATTCATTCACTAGATATGGTGTCTGTGCAGATATGGTAAATGGCACTTATGGTAGTTTTCTACCTTATCGGACAAAGCGCTTAAAAATGTGCCACTTACGCACACATGCACATGCTTGCACACCAGTAGAGACTCTGTTGCAATGAAAGGTGCTGGCCTGTCCATTTGGAACACGTTGGGTTCAGTATCTTACTCCGGGCACTTTGTCATGTGGGCAGAAGGACCTGGGGATCGAACTGCGATCATTGGACCGCTGCTCTCCTTCTTAAACCACAGTGGGTGTTTCATTTTTTTTACAGGATGGAGGGTGAGAACAGAGGCATACTAACTGGCTTTCTTTCTGAACAATTGCTTTGAAATACAGAGATACGAGTGAAGCCATCATCAGACCATTGTGATTCTTTATAATCTTCATTTATCATCACATTTGCATTGCTCTCTCCTGTTTTTTTTTTTTCCCACTCTTCTACAGTTTCTTTTCAGTTTTGAACTTGATGGCTGTATCAGAAGCATGGAATTACTCTCTGTTGTACAGTTTATATGGACCTACTGAGTTGTCGTAGGCCATGAGCCAAATGGAGCACATGCTTGACTGTAATCTGGGTTTAATTGTCATTTTCCCATGTATGAAGACTGTAAAGAATGATGCACATGTCTGATAAATCGGGTGTCTTCTGTATGTGCTTAGCTTTACAGAACCATGCACAACAGCAACCATTCGAATGGATGAAATAAATAATTCTAATAAGCATTTTCATATTTATGACATCCATGTGCCCTGAACATTTGGTGATGGTGGCCCTTTCAGGAACAAGGAGATGAGAACAGTCTCTACATTGATATGAATAAATAAAGCAATAAATAAAGGCTGGTAGACAGGAAATTAATAGGAAAAAATTACACTATACTTTGGAAAATGGTGAGCCATGATATGTGATTGGTATAGTTAATGGACTGAAACCTGAAAAAGAAAATCATCTTTAAATGGTGGGTGTTGCTGTAATATATGCTGATGTTCAATGCTAAAATGTTAGAAAATAACTTTTTTGGTTTTTTTTTCTTTTAACACATTGATCACATTGTGTAGGGAAGCCCTGTGGTGTCTGGCACCAGAGTTTTTGTGGCATACCCTTCAAGTCCTCCAGGTTGTGGGGCGAGGTCTCCATTGATTGGACTTTGTCTGGCTTTGTCTTCCCAATTACAGTCCATGAGAGTATTTACTGAGCTCAATCCAAATATGACTCTAGCCTGACACAGTTTAAACCCTGAACAGACCAGATGGGTTTGGGACACATCCATTCTCTAGTCCCTATGGATGTTTCTATTGGACTGGTACCTGGGGAATTTGGAGACCAGGTTGGCGGTGTTACTTTGCTTCTGCCATGGTGTTTGTGGGGATGGTTTGTGTCAAGTGGCATCCACATGAATATAAAGTTTCCCAGGAGAACATTGCATTATCACAAGATGTTGAATTTCATTCACTCACCTTATCCTTTTTTTTTTTTTAACTCTTGTGGCTGATCGCTGTATAGGAAGACCTCCCCTCTTCAAAACTTTGATCAATTTGATTGTTTTTTTCCAACTTAATAAGGGTTAACGGCACACATTCTAAACAAATCAGAGATGTGAGCACAGATTAGGAGGTCTCGAACTGTGCTAGCAGGTGTTCTGTCACTGAAATATTCCATGTGCACCATGTGGCCATCCTCATCAGAGAAATAACAGTAAACATCAACTGACAGATGTATCTTGGCTTTGTATTTTGGCCACAAAAACCTCTTAGCAAGGAGGTTGTGTTGAGTGGTAAGTTGTAAAAGCATTAGACTATTTTCAGTTACCAACAATCAACTCTGCTTTTTTCAAACCATGACCAGTCTTTTCCCAAGCCTTAACCAAGAAGCTCTTTCTAAATGTAACCATGGACGTGGCATATCGGAAACCATTTGAGTCATTCTTAAAATGTTTGTATAGGTTATTTTGAAAGGTAGAAGTTTTTGGTATTTTGTCTTTTTACCTGGCTCTATCTCAGATCATCGCTCAGCTCCAGCAGGACAGGCAAGCTGAAGGTGACTATGAGCATGAGTGTGCATGTATGTGGGTGGGAAGTTTTTGAAAGATAGGGAGGGATTATGGCTGAGTTCTTTTTTTGGGTTTTGTCTCTTTCGTCTTTTAGGCAGGATATGCTTCATTAAAGAGCTTCAAAAAGGCCAATCTGCTTTTCTCCGTCTCTCCTCCCTCTCAAAGGCTTTCTTTCTTTCTTTGTCTTTCGCTCTACGCAAGTTCTCCTGTCAGATCCCCCCCACCCCACCCCCTCTGAAAATACTTTGCTGTGGGGTTGTGTTGTCCAGACACAGCTGATTGGAATCTCATTAATCAAAAAGATGAAGAAAACGATGAGAGAAGATTAAGAGCAACAGAGCTGCTGCCGCTCTCTCGCACACACTCACACACAAAAACCCAGCATGTACCGAAACAGCGAACCGAACCACTCTGTGAAAATCACCACGGAGATAATTAGAGCCGCGTCCAGATGACTGTCTCTCACCGTAAGTCCCAAACAGCACTGATTAGCATGATTTCAGTGTCACAGACACGCAGAGGGGTGAAACCAAGAAGCATATGCATATGGGTAGATACACACAAACACATTTTCGGAGTGACGCACGCACAGTATTAGCTGTGCGAAGCCATTTCCCTGCCAACAGCGAGGCCACAACACCCTCTGAACCAGTGAATCACTTTTCAACTCCCTGAATGCAACTCTTCAAATTTCTCATTTCTTTGTTTCTCTCTGCTCATCTGTTTCAGTCTTTCTGCGGCTCCGTCACTTTATATCTTTGTCTCTCTCTCTCTCTCCCGCAGTTCCTCTGCCTTGCTCGCTCAAAGTAACACCGTTGCCAGGCCGGTGGCTTGTGCAGAGTTAAGATATGAAGTTAGCAGAGCAGTCATAATTTGGCCTTAAATTGAAGGAGTGAGATAGGAAACGCAGTGACTGTTGAGAAGATGAAAGATGGAAATTGGTAGGCAGACAATGCAGAGAGACACAAATGAAGTGGTAAAATAACAGAGGAGGCAACTTTTTTTTTTTTTCGGGGGCTGCTCTAACACCTTCATTTCCCACAAAGAAAACAGGCTCAGTCCGAGTCAGTTCCTCTGAGAAATTAACAGACTTCAAAAAGAAAAACTGAGGAAGTTCTTACAAAGTGCCAACCAATTAAAGCTGACTGCAGCGAACTAGCAGACTGCACATAATGTGTTGACACACAGTTGAACTGTTCAGATGGGTTTCTAAACGTTTTTTTTTTTTTTTTCTTTTTTTTCAGAGGTGTTAAAGGTGCTACGACGCATTCAGACATCAACAGATCCTTATCATGATCACTTAGAGACTGTCAAAGGATATGAAGACAGCATGGTGATTGAAAGCTTTGGCTTTTAAACTGCAACATAAAAACTCTGATTCCCTAAAAATCTATTCAAAAATAACTAAACACACTAATAAACACACTGCGTCTACTGACACCAGTTGTGCAAAGTGTTCCTGAGCCCATATAACATCTTTATAGAATCATGTGTTTAGCAAAGTGATGAACCTTGCCCCATACTTGCTTGTAAATGGCTGAGCCTTTCAAGCAGCCCCTTTAATGCCCAGAAATGAAAATATCAGCTGTTACCTATGAACCTGTTTACCTGTGGAATGTGCCAAACAACCACAACATTTGTGGTCCTTTCTTGCCCCTGTCCCAACTTGTCTGGTACCTGTTACTGCCATTAAATTCAGAATAAGCATATATCTACACAACCTAATTAAATTGATGAGGTTGTTCTGTTGTCAACTGAGAATACGAACCGAACGCTAAAAAAAGGATTAACAAATGATCACATTCAGTTTTTGTTTTGTTTTGTTTTGTTTTTTTCCTAGTATTTTTGTGAATCAGTTGTACACAGTGTTTCTCCGTTTGTAGCGTTTGGAACGTCACCCTCATATGAACTCGAAAGGTGGAACTGACTCACTTGCTTTTCAAAACTTTTAGAAGAGGGCACTCATCCCCCGCAAGTGCCAACATCGTCTTTACACCAACGAGCCAAACGACTAAGCGTTAAGAGAGTAAATGTCACACATCATGAGATTTTAAAAGAGATTTGAAGTGTGTGTGTGTGTGTGTGTGTGTGTGTGTGTGTGTGTGTGTGTGGTGTGTTCTGACTCTCAATGTGTCAGAAATAGCAGCCTGGTCAATAACCCTCTTGAGCATCACTCCTTGCTGGAGTGTAAAGTGCAAGAAAAGTTCAAGTTGTCGGGGCGGCTGAATGAGTCATTCACAGGACATTACCTCAGGAGACTGGTGTTTGCATCCTGTTTGTGACCGAGGGTGAAGAGTGACTTGATAAAAAGTTGTTATGTAAGTAAGTCAACATATGTAAGTACATTATACAAATATACATATATGTGAGGTAAGTTATGTAACTTAACTGTAAGTTATGGGATTGAATGTAGTTCTTTAAGCTGAAATTATTATTGTTTCCTAAACATAACCAGGTAGTCTTTATGCCTAAACCTTACAAAACTACAGCAATTTTACCATGTTAATAACAGTCTAACTTAACCACAGACCCCTTCACGTCCAACACTGGAACTAAAAAAAAAGCAGTGAAAACACACTGGTTCTTCTTGCATACTTAAATCCCACTCTGTAATGTATTGCAGTTGTAAAAATAGTCCTAAGGTTATTCAGAAGTTGGCACACCATTAGCTAATTAATCACCACCAGGGAGGCTATGTTTTCACCTGTGTCCATTTGCTGTTGTTCAGTCGGTTCATCAGCAGGATAACACAAAAACTACTACAGATTCCATGAGTCTCTGATGAAGGATGGTCATTGTCCCAGAACAGACTCCATTACCTTTTGGTTCGGATCTGGAAAAAGGGATTGAGGGGATCGCAAAAAATTAGGTGGCTGGTATTTTTGAGTAAGTACAAAAGAGACTGTTGGACCTTGGCTGAGGTTTAGCGGCACTCTGCTGAGTGCTGTTATACTTTGCAGAATGCATTATGTTTTAGGTTAACTGTCAAGACATTTTTTCTTATCCTTTGACATCTTGTTTAGATGAGAAATGGTCCTTCACTCTGATCAAAATGGCAACAAGTATAACCATAAGGAGAATGTATGAAGATGATAATAAGCTCTTCAACTACTTTATTATTTAATAGCCCTCATCATTATTCTTGCCAATATGATATAAAGCTGCTGTTTGAATTATTGTTACTTCTTATGCCATCTAATGAACAAACTGAACAAACGTCAGTATTCATTGCTGCCAGGGGAAACGTTTGAGTTTAGAAAGCTTCATGACATGAACAAACAATATTGAGGGTGACTTTATGGTTGAAGGTGTCACTGCTTTATCAAGTGATTTACTTAAAGTGATTTAAACATAAAAAGGAGCCTGTCCTGATCAAAAAAATGACCATAGGCTGAAAATGAAAACATGTTACTATGGCCCATATTTATAGTTGCTGTTAGGCAGCAACCCCTAGCAGCCAACACTAACCCTAAAGTAGTGAATTAAACCCAAACCACAATGTTTTCCTTAACCTAACCAAGACATTTACTTGCCAAAACCCAAGACTGTTATGTCTGATCTGGTACGTGTTAAGCTGCAAGTTGTTTTAAGATCACTGATATAAATCATTTTGGAGCATATGTTATTGCCATGATAAAGCAGCTCTGCTTGTAATGTATGTTAGTGAAGTATGGTCTATATTTGGGAGCACATTACTCCCGCTAAGAATTCACATTTAGGCTGGATTTTTCCTCTTTATTTAAGAGGCAACATTAACAGTCTGACTTATCACTGACATTAATATGCTGCTGAGATGACGTTATTCAGAAGCCCTTAGCACACACACACTGGCAGCTATCTCCAGCGCACACACACGCCTGAAATGGGAGCGCAGGAGCCACAATTAGAAAGTCGGGCAATTCCACGTTTTCAATTAAAACTTGAAAGGCAAAAACCATTTGACATTAATAACTGAGACACATGCGGTCTCAGCTATGTCAAATCATTCTTAATTAATTGTAACTACATGAGTTTATAGGGTCAAAAATGTCCTCCAGTTAGAGCGGTATAATCGTCAACACTTAATTCAAATGGGGAGATGCGTATCGTATATTGGCATGTTAATTGAATCCTTTGTATTTCTAGCCCATGACATCGGTGTTTGTGGCAAAATACGAGTGAGAACTTTTTTCTTAAGCGCTCTCTGCTTGACGGCTTCCATGTCCATTCTGTCATGTGTTTACTACATTCACAAGGTTGAAGACACAGTCTGGACTATCAGAGGAAGCAGTGAAAAGTCATCAGTGACTATGTTTGAACAACAGACGGATAATACATTAATAGGACTCGTTCAGCACTCCTCCAGATGGAGCAGCTTGACTCAGACTAAAATAATCCCATCAGGCCTCAGCTGTGTTGAAACTTCAGCATTAATGGGATCATTTTGAGTAAATGGATGATCTCATCCAACACCGGAGAGCTGGATAAAAAGACTGATGGCTGCCATATGGAAAATCAGTGACAAGTACAAAGCTGCTTGCAAAACAGTGAAAGATTGTGTGCTTAACCCCTTGAAACCTCAGTCTGCAGGTGGGCGGTACGTGTCACAGTACCAAACACATAAACGGCAAGACACGAGTTTTCCCAGCAGGACATTACATTGTAACAAGGCGATCAATTTCACCGCTACACCAGTGGTCAGTGGTTTTGAAGTTGTGGCTAATTGGTGTGTTTGAATGTCAGTGTTCGAAGATCTAAGAACCACACTGACCTTGCTGCACTGTTCCAGTCAAATTTGTGGTATTTTTTTTTTTTTTTTTTGTTGTTGTCTTTTTTTCCTAAGTAACCAGGCAACCTCTGTCTGTTGATAAAGACTGTGATATCATCAGACGCCCCAGAACAGCTACTGAGTGGGCCTTGCAGTTTGTCAACTCTGACAAAGTCTGCTCATCAACCGGCTCCCCACAAGGATGCATGCTCTCACCTCTTCTTTACAACCCAGACACAGATATGTGTCAGAGCAGGCGGGACAACAGGACCATCATTAAACATGCAGATGACTCAGTAATTATTAGCCTGCTCCAAGACAGTGAAACTGGTCATGGTCCGGTCATCAGTGACTTTGTTGGATGGTGTGATGCATCCCACCTTCAACTAAATATAGCCAAGACACAGGACATGTTCATTGATTTAAGAAAAAAAATTAAAAAAATCCAGACACAAGAAATCACATCTATCAAATGTAAAACTGTTCAACGTGTGCAATCTTACAAAGATCTAGGGACAATTATAGATTCAAAACTCACATTCGAAACTGACTGTGAAGCTGTGTGTAAAAAAGGGCATCGGTGTCCATTAATGTGGAAGCGACTCAGTTTCCTCAAACAGAACAAATCCATCATGACCCTCTTTTACCATGCTTTTATTGAATCAGGTTTAGTATTTACACTTGTAGCCTGGTTTGGGAACCTCTCTTAACCTCTCTTTAAAAATAAAAGCTCACTCAACCAAATAGTAAAGTGTTCTAGCAGGCTGATTAGTGAGCCACAGCTCAACATGGAGACCTTGTATACAAAACGTGTCAGGCACATATGTGGTTCAATTTTAAATGGCAGTTCCCATTCATTACACACTGAGTGTCAGCTTCTCCCCTCGAGGCGCAGGTTTACAATCACTAGGTGTAGAACAAAAAGACACAAACACAGCTTTGTTCCTGCAGCCATTACACTGAGGAATAAGTAATAGCTATATTTTACACAGGTGACTAATTGTTGCTGCTTTTATTTACTTATGTATTTATTATATTTTATATCTATTCATATGTTACCCATTATATTTATTTTTACCACATAAATCATTTTTATTGATTAATTTTGTTTATTTTCTTGTCACTATTAATATTTCAGTTCAGTTCACTATCTGACCAGGACCTGTGATAACTTTTTAAGAACTTTTAAGAACTTCTTAATTTGATATTTTCTAATTTCCACTGTCCTAAGTTGGAGGATGTGTGACTGTGCCTCTATGTTTTTCCTTATGTATGTGTGAGGACTCAAACAAAATCTACCTCTTGGTACTAATAAAGTAACTTGAACTTGAACAACACCAGGCAGGCATGGCGCTTCAGGTGGGATAGGAAGTCACGTGGATGAGCAGCGCACACACCAGGTAAAATAAGACAGAGTTGAAAAGAGGGCTCACCATTCCCTGTGTAATAGAAGAACTGTAGTTGACTCTATGGTGAGCAGTCAACTGAGATTTTGGACACTTAAGAATCATCATTTTGTGTCATCTCTGACAGCGGGACAGCGAAAAACAAACAGTTTCATAACAGGCAGGTCCTCAGGAGGGCTTATCTTATATTGGACTGCTCGGACCAGAGGGAAATTAAGTCATTGCCCTCAGGCTTGTCAATAGGCTTGCTCGGGATGAGCGGTGCCTGCACGGAGTCGGATCACTGGTGACTGCCACGCAAGGCATGCTGGTTAGATTTGTGCCCAGCCTGATCCTGTGAGACTGTGAGACCCATGGCATGGGGAAACCCCTGACTTTCATCTGAGGCTATAGCTGAATGGTTTTCAATCCTGGTTCTTGCCCTGCATATTTTTAGAGTTTTCCATGCCTCAACACACCTGACTCAAATGAACTGGTCGTCGGCAGAGTTGATGATGAGGCGATCATTTAAATCAGGTGTGTTGGATCAGAGAAACCGTTGCAACGTGCAGAGCTAGGGATCCCTGAGAACCACAGTTCAAAAACGCTTGTTTCGATGTTCACTCAAACACTTTTTATTCTAACTCATTTTTAATGTTTATTCCTTTTTAGGGTGTATTTGGCAAGAAACAAGATTATGGTGAGGTGCGTGATGATTCTTTAAGCAGCATCTGATGTTGAATGTGAAGCCCCGACTTCTAAATACGCAGTCTAAATATCTGACAGATCCATCACGAGAACTACTGGCTTGAATTTTCTCTTGTTTTTGCTGTATTTTCAGACACAGAGGTCTGCTGTGCTGCTTTATAAACAGCAGCCGATGCTGATTTATGTAAGAATTCATGTAAAATGAAATCAATCCTTGAACAGAGGTCACAGGTAAGCCTGCATAGCGTTTTGATAGCCTACCCTCTCATAATTTATAGTTGGAGACCGCACACTGACTGATAGCTGGGGTCTGATAACATTTTAATAAATCAGAGTCAGAGTTACAGGATGCAAGTGTTCGTGTTTCTTCATGTTCAGGCGGAAGGCTGCTGGAGGACTGCAAACACTTGACTGCAGTTTTTATGTGCCTGCTACCTGCTCTATCCAGGAAAGGCTCAGTTTATCTCAAACAAACCTATTATGTGAACTCCTGCTGCATAACAAGGTCAGACAAAAAAAGACAACCTTGAATTTTCACATTATCCTTTTGCTTCAGTGTTGAGATTCAAGGGTGGTACAAAAAACAAAAACTGTCTGACTCGCTGCTGGCCTTAACAGCATTTAACAATCTTGGGGAGTCATAAAACTATTGTCCCTGATTATTGTTATTTTTCGGTTTGTGGTTATTTTTATGGTAATAGAGGTTTTGTTGTTTAACACAATTTAAGACACACAAAAAAAAATGTAATTTAAGATTGTAGAATTGCACATCTGTTTAATTTCAATTTAGTGCTTTGTGTGTGTGTGTGTGCGTCTGTCCACTGTCCTATTTTGATTATATGTAACTGTTATTGCTGTCTGTCTCAGGCAGGACAGTATAGAAAAGGAGATTTCAATCTCAATCTCAGTGCAGCTTTCCTGGTAAAATAAATACACAAATAAAGGAAAGAAAAATAATAATAAAAAAATATTAAAAGTTATAGAAAATCTTTAATCTCTAATGGATTCTACATGTTTCAGCAAATTCAAAGTTGTGCTGCAATGACTGGTTGTTGTTCGTGTTTGCAGTCTGGACGCGCATGAACTTTGAAGAAAATGTCTATTTTTTTGTACTTTAATGAGGCGTGATGGAAAATGACAGGAACACTTTTAGGTAACACTTTGGGAAAATGTCATGGTGAGTAGGTGGTCATGACCAAGAAACATTTTATTCTTTGAATTGACATCCAATATTATGGCAATAATTACCTCTAATGTATTTGAATTACCCAATTATCATTTAATAACAACATTCGGCTATTTTCCATTAACCACTGATTTCATTTATGTACCTGCATATAATAATTTTGTGGTCATATATGTGACAAAGAACGAGAATGAGCGCCTGAGCTTTCTGAGGGGTAGTCAGACGGAAACAAGCTGGAAGTTAAAATTGCGCGATCAGTAGAAGAAGGACATGTAATGAATACATTGTTTTGGGGTAATTGTCAAGACGGGTCAGGTAATTATTGTTTTTACATGAAGCATGAAACATTACATGTTATCACCCGCTCACCATTAAGTTTGCAGACCAGTGTGGGAAATTAGGTGTTTCCTGTTTTCTCTCACTCCTAATCTTACCCACAGCGATCAACATACAAATCACACCACTGTCCATTAAAAATGAAAAGGTCACTTATTCCAGCAGTGTATGTTCCGCTGCGACTGAATGAGAGAAAGAATCCATGAACGATGTCAGCTGGACGCCGAGGGTCGAGTTCACTTCACAGCACCGACCTGACGATTCACCATGTGTTTCGAATTCTGGAATGCTATCCTGTGGGGTGGAAAGTGTGTTTTTGGGTCGACGGCTAGATTGAAAGACTATGAGGTTAGAAATACACCAGAGTGCAGTCCAATTAGATGATTACACGTTGCGGATGTACAAAGACGTTGTGTGAGAGAGAGGCTGAAGCCCCCAGTTCCTTTTCGAAACCTCCATTACATCCAGCTTTCAAGTCAGAGGGAGAGAAACGGGGAAAAAGTAGCAGAAGAATTGTACTTGACAGCTTTTGTAGCCAATTTCCCTCAATTTCAGCTCTTCATGTTTGCCTTTATTCCAGATATGGACATCCTCTGTCTCGACGCGCCAGCCTTTTTGCTTGACGCTGCTGGCTTATATAACAGGTTAGCAGGTCTTTTTTTTTTTTTCCCTTTTTGATGCGGAGAGAAAAAAAAAGAGGCTTTTTTTTTTTTTTTAAAGTGTGTCCATCCCTGACTCGACTCCCCGAGGCCACTGTCAAATTGTCACATTTTCTAAAGCTCCATTTTCACGAATCTAACCACCTCCATAGTGAGATTACCAGCGTAACAGTGGGATCCCGCTGTTAATTTATCAAACTCTCTTTTTTTTAATCTTGTCTGTCTGACTCACTTTCACCAGAATGCCTCCCTTTCCAAGCCATTGTCTCTCCACTGCGTCTCTCTCACCCATTTTTTCTCTCACCGTTCTCTCACTCCTTTGTGAAAAAAACACATTTTTCTGTTTGTCTTAACATTCCTTCTTCGCTTTCCTTCTTGTTCTTTGTGGAGTTTGTGCAGCCGTTCCAACACACGTCCAGAGGGCAAGAGTGTCGGGCTGATAGCGAATGAAACATTAAACAGCGCCGAGCTCCACATTCGCGCCACTCCTTTTCGGCTGCGAGGAGAAGGCCGGGGTAAAGCACTCCACTGTTTGCACATTCATAGAAAAAAAAAAAAACCTGCTCGGGTTTCGGCGCAATGTTCCTACATGGCATTTTGTGAGCAGCAGAGCAATCTGCAGCACCAAAGAACTTGGCCTCCAGGATACGCTGGCAACTGCTTCTCGTGAATGATATCACACAGGAGAGGTGCTGTATGTGTGTTTTCCACTCTTTGTGCGCTCAGCCTTCCCCCCACAATGCTGCGAAAAAAATGTCCTTATTTAGCTTTGTATTCAGAGGGAGACATCCTGCCAATCCTGATCGGTAATTTCACTCCTTCCTAAAGAGAAAGGAAATAATAGTCATTACGGCAGCGCAAAGGAGAGACGTCGTTTTTTTCCGTCAAGGTAATTCAATTTTGCAGTGAAAGGAAGTGCGAATGTCTGTGCTCCTCGACATGTTTAGAAAACATAACAAGACATAACTAGGAAATGTGATGAAGGCTTCAAGTGAGGCTATGTGAGGTTTAAGGGAAGAGTTACAAAGTCTGTTTTTATTATTATTATTATTATTATTATTATTATTATTATTATTAATAATAATAATAATAATAATAATAATAATTTCGTTTTGTTTTATTCAGGTAGTTTGACTTCATGAGCACCATCATAAACACACTGATTGTATGATCTGTCACTCAGGCTTCCCAGCCAGGACAAAGAAATCTAGATTCAAACTTCCTTCTGTTCCAAATGTAACAAATGCCCTTAATGTGCTCTAAAATTGTTCAGCAAAACGTTGTTATAAGTACCATGCCAATGGATTCATTGATTTTAAACAGATGTTTCTTTCTGTGTTTCTTTCTTTGCTTGTATGCCGTTGTGATGTCTCCCGTTCTCTTGTATGTTGTTTTTTTCTCTGTTTTTACCCACTGAGAATTTCTACAGTCACATGACTTGCACGTAGCATATATATCTATATTAATATCACCTCCGTGACATCCAAGATAATTACAGTCCCTGACTCGTACATTTGAATAAATACAGGGCACACTGTGAGGTGACATTTCACATCTTTGTGTTATTTCCAATATTATAAGCCCAGAAATAATTAACATTTCTGCACTTCAGTGTTTCCAAGTCAAGGTTTTTTTTTGTTTTTGTTTTTTTGTTTTTTTCTTTGTTTTTTTTTGTTTAAACAGGTTTGAGGTTCCATGCCTGATATAAGCTCTATATTTTTTCATATGTATACATTCATTATGAACCGGTTATTTCCCACGTTTTAATTATGGAGAACTTATGTATCTTAAAGTATGTGGTTGCTAAAAAGTGGCTAAATGAGACTACAAAGGTGGTCGGGGCTTTTGTAGTTGTAAACTATTTCTACTATAACTATACAATTTGCAAATGGATCAATTTAAAGTAAAGTGTACATAGTGTAGCATAGTAAGTGTCATTTCCGTTTCATTTTGTGTGCTTTCCATGTGTTTTGAGGGGTTTTGCGGTGTCTTTTGCTCTGGTTCTCTGATGTGTTTTTGTGCTCCTCTCCAGTCTGCACACCTACACTGAATCTCCTACGTTAGCAAGGTTTCTTCTGCTCACAATCTTACCTGTTCCCCACCTCACTCCACCTGTACCACATCCCCTTGTTAGTTTAGTTTGTATTAACTAAAAATCTTTACTTAAGTGTTGGGCCCACCTTCCCTTCTCCATCACGACGGGATGCTTAGTCTTTGTGACGCTAAAGTCAAACGTGATGTAGCTTCATTTACATCCTGACGTTAGCTAGCTCTGTGCTTTGTACTCTTTGTACCGGTTTCACTTATGCTTCAAAAATCATAACAGTGGTGTTCATCTGTCAAGATTATCTCGTTGGACCGAATGTGTACGTATCATATCTTACGCTCAACAATACAAAATCAATTGAAGTAGCCACCCGGCTTTTAGTTGAGGGAACCGGGCCGATGGTAACGTACGGGTTGGCCTGCAAAAATATATCATCTCTGCATCGCTCTGTGGCTTTCTGCAATGGGAGTCCACCAAGGCATACTGATCTACCTGGGTGGGGAGTGCCCTATCCGTATTGCTGACTTTGTTATTCATCACATCACAGCACCCTGTAGCCATTGCACATGTAGCAGATAAACATTTTGATAGATCCTCAGCAAGACACAGTTGTTGTCAACTGCATGTGCTCCCATTCCAGTTGTCCTTAGTCAGCCTCCCTTACAGTGTCCTTAAAGTGTGACATGATATTAAGGCAAATGTAACAGTCTCCCTTAAAAATGAAAGTCATTTGGGTGAGCTGGACATGCTTGGAGTGGAGACAAAGTGAAAGTAGCTGCAGAGTGAATATCAGTCTTAATACCTGTTGCCATTGTTCCAGAAACTAGGTTGAAGGGGCCATGTGCGCGTTGGAAGTTTCCCTTGATTGATGTGGTTTTCAGGTCAATTAGTCTCCCAACTTGACCACCCTAATAGGGCCAAGGATAGCGGAAGAAGAGAGGAGAAATACGTGACACAAAGAGAAATGAGGAAGACTACTGGGGAGGAGGAGGAGGAGGCACTGTAAGACATGATGGGAGGCAGAGGGCAGAAATAGACACAGGGAAAGGAGAAGGAGAAGCGGGGAGCTACAGAAACAGTTTCCCAGTGTGAGGCAACATGGCACAGTCAGAGAGCGGCCTAATAGGCCACAGCTACCTTGAGGAGTGTAAAGTAGGTCTGGACAGTGCAGGCTATTTGCAGACTGAGCGGTATTACACATTGTTAATAGGTTCAGCCGGGGCGCTGCTCATTAATCAGACCGAGAACAGACACCAGGAGCAGAGGAAGAGATGAGGAGAGGAAGGGGTGGGGAGTGATGGATGGAGGCGGACATCACAGGAGGAAAATGAGGTTTCTTCGAGCAGAGGTGAACGCCTTGTAGCGAGGGCCCTCTCTCCCTCTCACCTCTCACTCTTTCTGGTTCACAGCGCTCTCTCATCTTCATCACGATCATCTCTTTTGCGCTCCATCTGCCATGAGCTAATTTTTGAAAAATGCACGTTTATGGCTACCCTGTTGAGGGTAAGACGACACATTTGACATAATGACCATTCAGTGTATTAAGCTGGCCCGTTGGGTAGCTTCGCATAGCTTGGTGACCGGTAACAGTTGGAAACAGGTTACCTGGTTCTGCCCAACATTAACGAAATCCTCCAATCAGCACCTCAAGTTCAGTTATCAACATGTTATATCTTATCTGCTTAACACACAGTAAAAAATAACCCACAGTGTTGTGGGGGATTATGCACTGGGCTATTTCTTTGGCTGCATGGGCTGACTTACTTAACTTACTAAACTAGTTCGAAAATGATTGGTAGGTGGATTTACTATGTTTTGACTGAGCCAGTGTATCAATTTCTAGAATAAAATGTTGACAATATACATTTCAGCAAATCACATATATGTTGAAACTTTACATTTTCATAGATTACATTTTGAATTCTATGTTGTGTAAACACTTCTCTTGTGATCTGTTTAGGTTTAAGCACAAAAAACACTAGGTTAGTGTTGGGCAAACATTTAGGCTTAAAGTAAATGTGATGTCTTGTGTGTTATGTAAATTACAAGAATGCATGATTTTAATGTATGATCAGTGCCTAAACCTAAACAATATATATATATATATATATATATATATATATATATATATATATATATATATATATATATATGACTTTTGAACAGTTACACATGTTGTAAAGATGCACATTGTTTAGGTTTAGGCACTGATCATACATTAAAATCACTACATGCTGTTGTATGTAGTATTTCAATTGTCTGAAAATGACCAAGTTGTCGAATCTTACAAGCTGGGAGTGTATAAGTGTTGCATATACACATGCATGTATAAATGTGAAACCTTAACATGCTTTGAAGGGAGTTGTCGTCCCCCTTTTTAGAAAAATACTTCCCCTTTGTTAACCAGCCACCGTCCTTTTTCATTCCCTAGCAGCAAAAAGAGTGCAGGGGTAGAGGGGTTTTTGGTTGATCATGGGTTGGCCTTTTCCAGCAGTGTGGTTGTAATCACCTCCACCTAGGAAGTCATGTTTGTGTCTGTTTATTGGTTGATTGGCTGGTTTCTCAGCAGGATTACTCAAAAACTACTGAATAGATTTCCATGAGACTTGGATGAAGGATGGGACTTGTTTCTCACTTTCTTAACATTGCTGGAATGCATCTTTCAACATTTATCTTGAATTATGATCATTTTCATTAATTTCTAATGACATAACACATGGATCTTGAAGGAAAAAATAAATAAATAAATAAATAAAATGTCTAATTGGCACCTATGAGTGAGTACATTTTGATGCTGATCTGAGATCTAGTGACCCTAACTGGTCAAGCGAGTTTAAAACCAAAGTTTAAGATCTGATTTCAAGTGGCCTTCATTAAATTGCAGCAATTTATTAATTCTTTGTGGAGGTATGCACTCTACTGAGTGCCATTTTAGTTTGAAGAGTTTTTAGGCAAGACTTCATCACATTTAAAGCTACGGTCTGTAATGTTGTTCAGAAACACATTTTGTTATACTGGGTGAAATGGTCCTGCTATCCAGAGAGCAGTCAATACATTATGTATTCAGAAAACGGAACAACAATAATACTGAGAAAAAGCTGACCAATCCATGCTTTTCAGTCCGAATAGCAGGGATTGGTCAGATGCCTTCATGTGTCGTTCTGCCTGCGCCCCCCTCTGTCCCTCCCTCCTCCGCGCGTGCACACGTTACATTTCACTGATGCTGGAAATATTCAGCACACTCCTCTGTAGAAATATGGAGCTGCAGGAGAAGACGTTCATTTGGTTACAAAGTCAGAGAAAATGCAGCCAGCAATACTTGTAACAGCTCACCCCGCTAAAAAGGCAAGGAAAAGAAAGCCTGAGGCAGAAAAGGCTGCGAGGAATCGGGCTCTGGATAAAGAGAGAAGTCAGACCCGAATCAACATTGGTGTGGGGTTTGAGTGGTGGAGACAACTGGGGCATGTGAAGGGCCTGAAAAGTGATGCAGAGGTGGCTCTCTTTCTGTAGGACAGGTAATGATGTGTTTTGTTTCGGAGGGATTTGTTATTTTCATGAACTATGTAAGGTTTGCTAACTTGGCTTAGCCCAATGCTAACGTTCGCTTCTTTGTGTGTTGTTTTTAGCCATGAGAATGGCTAATGAGTCGGCCCAGTTTCCACTGGATACGGTCCACTGCATTACGGCTCCGACCCGGTTTTGCTCCACCTTCCGGCAGTCTCCCTCCACAATTGTATATGTTATATATTGTATATCTAAACTGAGAGTGTAAAAATGTGCTCTATGTTATGCCCTCAAAAATTCCAACAAAAAGATAAAAGTCCTCCATTGCAATGGTTTGCATCTAATAGATGTGTAGCGATAATTCAGAATTGTCTGAAAACTCAAATATACCGTTCATTATAGAGTAAAGGGATGAGATTATTATGTGGTGAATGACAGAATGTAAGGGAGGGCTGTGGTTAGTTTACTGGCTGTTTCCAAATGATCATCAGAGGCCCTGGAAGAATTCATGATGGCCTGGCCTGCCAGTTGACCTCCGTGACCAGGTCAGTGCAGCAGCCCATAATGCAATAGGCAATTTAGAGCAAACGTGGAAATGTGCAGCATTTTGTTCCTGTTTTTGGCATCTTTTCATAGTTTTCTTCCTTGTGCGCACCTGGATTTGCTTGAATCTTGCACATTTTGTATGTTATGATACAAGAATAAAGTGGTAACAAATGAAACACCAGATCTGAGCTTCTCCATCCACCCAGCCAGTCTCTGTGCTCATCATGCTGATCAGGTTGGTGGTGGGCTGGAGTCTCTCCCAGCATGCATTGGAAGAGAGGCAGGGTGCACTCTGGACGGTACACCAGTCTATCACATAACCCAAATCTGACTCAAAAATCTTTCAGAATTAAATGGCATAATGATTTTGTCAACACTCGTTCATGCCAACGAGGAAAAGTGTAGGAGTTGTCAGCTGGCATGTTTACCGTCTTACATCAATTAAATCTGGTGTGTCTTTTATAACGCCACAGATTTGTGCATCTTTCTTCATGAAAAACATGGATTTAGTGTGTGTGTGTTAACATCTGTTGTTGTTTGGTAACAATAGCTATTATTAGTGAGCTGTAAAACTTAAAATACAATGTCTTACTCAATGATAGATTGATTTTGATGTTTATTCGGAGAGAAAAATATACCAGTTTACGATAAAAGCTGAGCAGTCTGTTGTACTACTTTTGTCACAATAGCATGCAATATGTTGCCAAAAGTATTAACTCACCTGCATTGACTCGCATTTGAACTTAAGTGGCATCCCATTCTCAATCCACAGGGTTTAATATGACATCGGTCCACTCTTTGTAGCTATAACAGCTTCAACTCACTTTACATTTTGTCACTCCTGCTGATGGATGTAAGTTCTCTACGCGCTGTTCTTGAGCTAATCTGAAGGCCACATAAGGTTTGGAGGTCTGTAGCAATTGACTCGCTGACCCGCGCCGTCATTTTACGTGGCCTACCACTTCATGGCTGAGTTGCTGTCGTTCCGAATCGCTTCTAATTTGTTATAATACCACTGACAGTTGACTGAGGAATATTTAGAGGAGAGGAAATTTCAAAACTGGACCTGTTGCACAGGTGGCATCCTATCACAGTACCACACTGGAATTCACTGAGCTCCTGAGAGCGACCCATTCTTTCAATGTTTCAATACAAATGTTTGTAGAAACAGTCTGCATGCCTAGGTGCTTGCTTTTATACATCAGTGGCCATGAAGTGCTTGGAACACCTGATTTCAATTTTTTGGATGGGTTAGTGAATACTTTTAGCAATATAGTGTATTTGGCATGATGTTGCACCTCTTTGTCTTTTAGTGTGTTGTGTGTGAGCAGGACAAGTTTTCCGGTTGCCAGTCTAACTTAGCGTGCCGCTTGTCTTCTTTTAAATGTGTGTTGTGTGTAGTGCCAGTAATGAGTACCAGTCCAGTCCAAAAATAATGTTTTGCAACTCTCCATAGCCAATTTTGATAACTATGTTCGTCGGCCAGTATGTGACAGATTTTACAGTAGTTTACTTTCGTAACAACGGGATTCCCATAAATCTTTCCTGGAATGTGTGGGCATGTTTGGAACAGAGGAGTGACAGCCATCTATCAAAACTCAAACTAAGACTAGTAAGTAAGCATTAAAATCTTTCAGTCACCTAAAAGGCATGGTTGAAAATAACTGGATGGTTTATTGTTCAGTTTTATAATGACCCATGCTTACTTGCTGTAATGGGCAACCTCTTGGAGGTGTGGTAATTATTACAGCTGCAAAGGAGGAAGTGTGGTGTGAAGACCAGTAAATTCACGTAGGATGACAAAACATTTCACCCAGGTGACCTCAGCCTGTGTCTAGTGTTAACCACGATGTTAACAGTTGTTTCACTTGCGGATAACTTATGTCTTGTGAATACATAAGCTAATTATGTAACAAATGTAACATACACACGTTGAAGTTGCATACCTCATCATACTTCTTCCAACCCAAACCACTAGACTTTCATAAACCTAACCAAGTAGTTTTGTTGCCTGAATATGACAACAGTCCAGTACTGCTGTCACTGGTATACTGCATCAATAATGTTGTTTTGGGAACATTGAGAGATACATATATATATATATATATATTAGAAAGTCATTAATAACCAACCTATTTAGTTGTCTAGGTGTGAGGATGTGCTGGAATCAATCCGAATAGAAGTGAGTCACACACTTCGAGCACAGATTAAAATGATGACATAATGTGTTGATAAGTGAGTTTTCGAGCTGTTTGTAGGCGGAATTTTTCAACTCTGGACAGAGCCAGGCAAGCTGTTTCTCTCCCTTTCAGTGCTTTTGCTAAGCTAAGCTCAATCATCTCATCTATGTCTTGGCAAAAGAAAAGCCAGTCAGTGCGCTGTATATCCCCAAACTATTTCAAACTATCAATGGAAAAATTTGCCTCAGCTAGTATTTAAACAGTTAATCATATGGCTTCCTGGTGTCCCTCAAGGGCCCTAGAGGGAAGTGATGGATCCATTTAATTGAGCTGCCAACCATGACAGAAAGACAAGATCATTTCAGGCTGTAAGACTATATCGTAAGACATTTTTTATTATCCTTTCACCTGCTGATGCATCAGTTGTACATCAGAGTACACGAGTACTCGAGAGGAAACAAAACTGTATAGCTAGCTAACAAAAGTTAACATGTAACTTTTTCATGTGGCTTCTCAGAATCAACAGAATCTTGGAGGAAACTTTCTTATTGCTTGATTATGTCGCTGCCGTCATTCATCAGCAAGCCTGTGGACTTTTTGGCTGTTAATTCTACTTCCAGTATTGGGAACTAAATGTTTTTTTGTTTTTGTTTTTTTTTCCTAATGAGACTCTTTTTTTGCCTCTCCCAACCCCAAAGAGTGAACAAAGATTTGGAATATGCACAAAATGTAGCATATTTACTAAAAAGATCTTCACTACACTGAGGCTGTTTGCCCTTGTAATGGACTGCCAGGCGCTGCTGCGTGCACAGTGCCATGCCAACCCTCCCACACACATGCATACACACACGTATGCAAGAACTCACACACACACTGTCTTCAAATGCCAGTTTTTCTTCCCACAGAAAGTTTGTCTTCTTTATTCTCAGAGGAAAGTTAGAACTTGATAAAAAAATAAAAATAAAAAAAAATCACCCATGATTCTGAAACTCCCAGTTCAGTGCATTTCCACCATCAGTAATCCATTAACACAGAGTGACAAAGCAGTCTACATTTGACAGTCTACTCAATGTCTAGGTTATGTATGAGTTGTCCCAGACACGGGGTCAGGGTGAGTGCTGACAGAAAAGACAGTGTATATATATATATATATATATATATATATATATATATATATATATATATATATATATATATATATATACTATATATATATATTTAAAAAAAGGAGAAGGTTTGAAATCGTACAACTGACTATTCAGTAAGACACTTACAATATGGTTTTCTACAGCTATGTTAGCAGCTATGTAAAGATGCACTCAAGTACAACATCAGGATGCTCACATGCTGAACAACAACAATGCAAACATGCTAATGTTTAGCATTAGTTCTGTCTTCTCAGTTGAGATTATGTGAAATTTTATATTATTATATAATGAATAACTTTGGCTTTTGGACCATTGGTTGGACTGAAGTGCAGCTTGGCTATGTTTATTGACCATTCAGAATTTGGTTCATGGAGACAATGACATGTAGAAAACAGAATTGTTTTGCTGTCACAATTCATCATAGCACACCTCAGTACACGTTTTTAGAGAAAAGAGATAAATTTAAAACATAGCTGAAATTAGAAATTATCAAAGGAAAAAGTCTATTACCTCTTATCACAAATCTAAAATCTGCACTCATTTAGGTGTCTGCACATATAGTAGTTAATGATCTCCTATATTCCTCAGTTGGACACAGTTAGTCACTTTGTTTGAGTCCCTTGTCTGACCAAATGTGAGCTCCTCCCTGAAGGAGTGGCAGCCGGTCACTGGCGCCGGACATCGGCTGCTTTCTGGCAAAGCTGAGACACAGTTGAGTGCGTCTCTCTGCTAGAGAACTGAATCCATGAGTGCAGAGAGCCTCGGGGTACACTGAGTTCCTCTGGCCAAGCATGAGTTTACAGGCCTGTTTCCTTGTGCGTTACAGCAGTTTAGACTGGTCTGCAGTCAACAAGCTGTGCCACACAGGAATGGCATACTCAGCACCAGAGAGGCTTAGATGGAAACCAACTCTGGCTCTCAGGCACCACATTTCTTCAGATGGCTCAGAGCAAAGAGCTTCCTGTTGGCCGAAATCAGCATTTGGTCCAGCTGACTGTCCTATCACAAGTTATTCTGGATGGTGACTCCCAGGACTTTGACTGTCGCCTTTGGATTCTAATCCACTTCTATGTGCCCAAACGTATGAGGCAGCCATGCTGGGTGCCACAGAGCCAAGATAATTGGATGGTGCAACAACTGGAAAGTTGGAAATTGTAAGGTATTTACTTTTTCTAACATGTTACACATCTTGCCATCTGTGGGCCCACACAGGGGAAAAGGAGCATAAACAGGCCTTAATACATAGCGGATCTGGCAACACCAGCCACCACAGAGTTGCACCGCTGCATGCATCATCAAAATGTGAAGCATGGAGACAAAAACAAATGAAGGCAGCAACACTACCTCAGACTCTGCCTCCACCATTAATATGGCATATTCGTACGATTACTTAAAACAATTATATGAAAAGGTCAGTGAGGAATGTAGGAAAAATCTTACCTTTGCCTGACCTGTAAACTTTGCCTGCCAGGTTTCAAGAAGCAACTCTGTACATCAACAATGTCAACAGCAAACCTGAACTGCCACATTGAACTAAAGCACCTGGCTAGCCTTTCAAGGTATGTGCGAGTGAATAAAAAAATCAAAAGACACGGCAGAGGCGAATCGCATTATTGGTGGCTCCGTTGTCTTCATCTCCCAGCTGGACAACCTGCTTTTGCAGTATTTTGTCGGAGACCTGCAGTTTCAGTGTTAAAACTGACAAAAAAGAATTGCTTTCTGTGGTTCTATATGAGCTGTGTCCATAATTTTGAAAAATAGCAACATATTGAAAAAAAAAAGAAAAAGAAAAAATCTAGTTCATTTTAACATTTGTGAACTGAATTTTGAACTAGTTCATGTAGAAGGTGAACTTTCCCAATACTGATGTTTAACACATATTTTAAAATTATTTTGTTGACATAAAAATGTAAAAAGAAAAAAGTCATACCCAAACCTTTATTTAACCTTTATTTTCATAGTATATATATATATATATATATATATATATATATATATATTTTTTTTTTTTTTTTTTTTTTTTCAGATATAAATAACTTTAGAGTCAAACATTAGAAAATCAAGAGAAAACATCTGTAAATGTGAAAATGTGAAAGTAAGTAATGACATTTTGCATTATGTCATTCCAGTATAATGAAACATTAAAATTAAATGTATGGTTGGAAGATGACTGAAGGATCATTAAAACCATTAAAGCAGTAACAAGCTGCGCTTACCTGTGACATCACTACAAATGATGATGTGTTCCCTTGCCTTAAAGAAAAGAAAACTACACAACACGGTCTAGTGACTGAATGTTGCACTGAGCTCAGTGCAATGATTTCAATCAGCAAAGTGATTTCTAAAATAGGATTCACCTGATGAGTGTTTCCTCTTCAAATTACAAATGGTGTCTCGTCCTATTTCAGCCCTTAATAGAATTTTTCCTACTCTGGCATATTTTATATGGACAAGTAATTGTTTTTGTTTTTTTTGTTTTTTTTCAGAGCTGCACGGAATGGTTCGGTTATTTTCTGCTTTTACATGACACGAATATGATAGTCTACAGAAATACTGTCACAGATGCAATCAGATTGTTTTGTGCAGAGGGTCAGAGACACTGGGAGTTCGGGTAGTTATGTAAAAATTGGACTCAGGTGGCTACAGGATTAAGTTCCTATGCTGGCAGATGGAGGATTTTCACACATTTACCTTAACTGAATTCAGTTGGGGAACACACACACACTCACACACAGTCACACATTGAAAGCGATGTACTGACATAAACCAAAATATTACCCCCTTAGTGTTTATATTTGTGCATACAAAATGCAAAAGCCTTCTGTTTTACATGACACATGTTATTACCTTTCCCCATTTCCTTCTCATTTCAAAGCATAACAATGGATAACTGATCACGACAATTATCCAGTATCAATACAGTATAACAACACTGAGGAGTCATTACCTTTCTTTATTAGCACCAACATGACTGATACATAGCACTCATTTATATGAATAAGCAAAATACTGCAAATAAAGTTGTCTTTTTCAACAGAATTGGCAATGTTTGTGTTTTGTGACAAGGACTCACCTACATGACACTTTTGAATAACAGGTACTTTGGACACAAATGTTCAAATGTGTTTTGTGTCTATAAAAAAAAAAAACATCATTTAGGTGTAAATGTGTTCATTGGCCTCTGGCTAGCAGCTATATCAACAGTAAAGTACTGTAGCCTATCAAATGCCATGTTCATGAATATTCATGAGAACAATTTGGGCTTAGCTAATGAAGTGATCGCATGTGTGGCAACAAATGCACACAGACAGACACGTCCGAAATGACTTGTGGAAACAAATTTGTCATTTATTTCATGTCTTCCATCATCACGGCCAGCAAGCTAAAAGGTTAACAGAGGTGTTAATACACCTGGTATCAGGGTTATCACTGTTATGCTGGGACAGTACAGCAGTGCCCTCAGTCATAATGTGGCCTCTCATTTTGTGTGTCCTTCACTGGGAGATGCTTTGCCACCTCATCATTAGCCACCCAGGAAATCCTTCTAACTTCTTTGTCTTTAACTGAAATAAATCTACTGGGAGCCCAGAAAGATCTTCTGAAATCACTCCATAATTAGTTCAGCTATTTATACACTACAGCTCTGAGAGCATGTTAAGTCTTTTACCCTTGTATCTTCCAAATGCAGTTTTAGATTCCCACATACTTTTATTTAGTTTTCTTTTTTTTTTGCTCCTTTGAGTGTTTTGGATATTTCTAACATATATTTGCTCAACTTAGGCTTGAGATTCTTGGAATTTACTTAAGTTAAATACCTTCAGTATTAAGATTACTTGAAATATCCTGGCTCACTTATAGCGTAAGTGAGACACTTGACTATAATATTGACCCCTCTGTGTATACGACCAGGTGTGTGTGCGTGGAAAAGGACCTTAAAGGTATTTATTTTCTATTTTTTCCATTGTTTTTTTTCTTTAGAAATTACCAGAAACATAGGTCCATACTTGGTGAGTAAAGAATAATAGTCCACTATTGGTAATGTGGGCATGTATATTGGTGTGTGTAAGAAAGACCTACAAACAAAATAGGGGCTGTGATACAAATTGGTCACTGAGGGCTGCATGGTGTGAACAAAACAAACTACAAACAAAATCACTGAGGCGTGACCGCCTCATGTCCAAGATGACATGTTTCTTAGTTTAGATAGACAAAGAAACAATGGTTGAGCTCCAGCCATTTGCTGGCTGGGATCATATGTAGGTGTGATCTGAGCTAGGCTTCAGAAGGAGTTTGTGTAAGATACAGGCGTCATGTTGGAAAATGATGGTTTGTTGCATGCACGACTTAGAACTTTAGTTCGTAGTTTAATCTTGTAGAACTTTAGTTATGGCAAGGCCAACCACCAATAACCTGACCACACAGAGCTCACGACAATTAAGCTCAGTGAAGTAAAACTAAATAAATTCAATACATATGCAGTGCACTGACAAGTTCAACATTTCTTTGCTTAGCTGTGTAATGTTTTGTGCTATCTAGGTCCAGTTCAAGGAAACCAGTATTTTAAGAGAAAGATGAAAATACACTACTGGAAAAAAAATAAATAAATGAAAATGTGAATGTCGGTAAACCTACATTGCTGCGAGTGCAAGAAGTCAATAAGCTAAGGTGAGTCAAGAGACAATACATGTGCAATGTATTATCTCTTATTTTGTTTCTCACCTGGATTTCATCAGCTGGATAAAAAGAAGTTACTGTTATTGAGATTTATACTGTTTTCCATCACCAGTTACCCTTGAATGCTTTGAAACAAAAACCAAGAATCATTTCGATGTGTTCAGTTTGACATTAAAATGATACCAGAACTGTTTATGTGGTTGGAATTAAAAGTGTTTCCTGTCTGTGACTATTCAACTGGATACAAATGAGGGCAATACAATTCTAAGAAATGTGTCTTTTCCTGCATGTAAACACACAAGTATCCAGTGAAGATAACATCTCTCAATGCTTGAATACCTGGTTATTCTCGGACATTATTGCACATAGAGTATACTGTATGTCTGAAGGTAATATTTGTACACTGAAATGAGATGACAGGTGAATTATTGTGTGTTCTGCTTCACCTCTTCCTCCAATTAAAATGCAGAGGAAGTCAAATGGCCCCATCCATATGCTGCCACTTGCGTGAATTAATTGATTTTACACACTTAATAGTTTGCTCCAGTGCTGTACATTTGTTACAGTCTAACTCAAAATAATAATAATTAAAAAAAAAAAAAAAAAAAAAAAAAAAACTTCTAACCTTTAATAACCTTCACACCAAACTCTGTGACAATGAGTCTGTGGAGGTTTGTTAATCATATAAAGAGTGATAAAATGTTTGGTGGTGTTTTGCACGGCTGGAAAATGGCAGCTGGACAATGGCACAGTCATCTGAGCAGAAATACAGAGGCAGTTAAGTGGCCGTGTTCAAATACATTAGCTAAGTGGCCACTCCATCACATGTAGAGGGTTAGAGCTTTGTGAGTGAGTGTCAAACAAAGTTTTACACTAACGAGTGCAGGGCAGGGTGTCAAAGCCTCACAGTGCAGCTTGAGAGAGAGGAAAATATAAGTTGTAAGAAGCAAGAGCGTAACCATGGTAGAGATATTGGGGGTGTCCAAATGAGAGCCCTTCCCCTGATTTTTATTTATTTATTTTTTTTTATTTTTTAAAGCACATTTCCATCAAGCCAGGCCACACGTTCTCTGGCTAGGCGTGTTTTTGGTGCTGTTCATATGCAAAATAGAGCAATTAGCACCTCCGGAGCTCCACATAAGTCATGGTTCATTTCCGTCAATATGTGGCACCATCGAACACGATGTTCACAGGCTGTAACTTGTCGTTAGCTGCTAAAAATTAGGGAGGTTTATGGGCGTTTACAGGGACGAAAACTCCACTTTTTATCCACTGTCTGTTCGCTGTCTGCCGCAGCGAGTGACTGCAGCTCTGTGTTAGCATGTAATTGTTTACTTTCCCGGGCGGCCGGGGTTTGGTCAAATGGCTGTGACTGGCTTCATGGCTATCAATCACTCTAACTTGACCACTAGGTTTTCACATATGGGGGAGCTACTCAGCGTACTGAGGTGCGCTCCATTTCAGTATGCTGGCACACTGCGAGGGCAGGCAAATGGTTTAATACATTAGGATGGGCGCAACCAAGTTTACAATTAGGGGGGTTCACACACTTATGTTTTCCTGAACTGAAATAAATTGAAAATAAATAAGAAATAATGAGACAGATCTGTTGACAGGGTTTATAAAAGAGTGCATATTTAAAATATTTTCTACTGTATATTGGGGGAGACAGCTTGCCATTTTCTCAATACTGGTGGGGACACGACCCCCCCAAAAAATGCATAAGTACGCCCATGATAACAAGTCTTTTTATCCACTTTTTCAGTTGAAACGTGTTTTAGTGCAATATCTACCTGTGACTTCTCACAGCATCATTAATGTTTCCAAAACCTTAATGCAACTGAAAGCACTTAATTAAAGATAAGGTTGGAAAGTTTTTCTAGTAGAATTTTTTTGTTTCCATTCTGTTTTCTTCTGCTTTTTCCGTGAGGGTCATGGGGATGTTACCGCTTTTTCCCCCTAAGGGGTCGCAGGGATTACTGGAGCCAAATCCAGTTAACTGTGGGCGAAGTCCACTGGATGAGTCGCCAGCTCATCGCAGGACCCTTAGTGATGGCAGAGGCTGCCTTACACAAGGTGCCAACTGCACATCAGTTTTGTTATGTTGATAAATGAAATCATCTGACAAATAACAGAAAAATCCATTATCTGTGGCTGATGTAGGCCTCTGATAAGCCTATCCAAAGGCCTCATTCGGCCTACAGGAAATGATTGGACAGGCTGTCTGTCTACCTATATACCTGCCTGCTTGTACTCATTGCACATGACTGGGGTCTTCCACAAGGCTACGGATATATCGCTAAAGCTATTAGCGAGCGAGCGGCAGTGAGACTGCAGCCAATACCAATACTTACATGCTAGCATAGCAGCAATGAATACCAACAACAGCCATGCCCATTGTTTACATTCTTTACAACAACTTAAGTGTTTTCTTACATTTGAATGTCACATGAGGTAATTGGAATTGGTTATTGATGACAATGAAGTGCTGTGTTCACAGTCACAGCCTCTGAGCCTGTTGTTCAGCAACTAGCTAACTTGCAAAGCACACAGCCCCAGAGCCCAATAAAATGACTGTATAAGCTTATGTTAGCACAAAGCACACAGCGCCTAAGCCAAGCTAACCCTGTTCGGTGATTGTGATGATTGTGGCATTTACAGAGTTATTTATTTCTTAGACTGAAAAAGCTACGAGATCTTGCTGAGTGTAGCAAGCTAGCCACACATCTCCCTCCTGGCCAGCGATTGCTAAGGGGCAGTAGGTGTCTGTAGTTAGGCAGTGCACTGTCATGTGTTTTTGACCATTGGCTCTGAAGGATTTGTTTTTCCTTTTCTTTCCTTTTCTATTGTCTGTCTTTTTTTTCTTTTTTTTTGCACAGGCTACTTTCAAAATATAACTTGCTCTTGCTGGTATCTACAGTCTTACAAACCAGCTTTAAAGTAGAAAAACAAACTATATATTAATAGTTGACAGGCGCCGTTAACAACATTAGAAATGCTATCTCTTCATAATCTCTTCTTTCCCATTTAAATCTCAATCATGTATAATATTATTGTCAAGGGGAGGGGAGTCAGATGTTTTTCAGCAGTGATTAATAGTATTTACATTCAGTAACTTATGAAGCTGAAAATACCTGTGCATAAGTAGAAAGTAGTTTTTATGTGAGATATACCTATATAACTACATAATTTACTTATTTGATTTATTAACCATCTTCCTCTATTAATATTATATTCAGTCATCAAACAAAACACATTCTTTAGGATACATTCAGTGTCTTAGTGAAGAGCATTTATACACTGTTGTCCTGTACACAGTAAAAATACAGAATACAGGTTTTTATCAGTGTGCAGGTGTTCATGTTTGTTTGAACTTGCAAAACTGTTAACACCTGCAGACTGACAGCTGCTCCAGCTGTGCTGAGAGACTGACAATTTTTTTCAAATGCGGTTCAGAGGAAAGGACATCTTATTTCTCTAATACATGTGTTGCGTTGATTCCTCTCTCCTCACATCCTCAGTGGGAGAGACTGGGATGCTCCAAAGATGTGCAAGAGAGTCAAACAACCATGCAAATAAGAGAATGGTGACACACCCTAAGATATGGACATGGGAGAGTGATGTTGTGACATCACAACCAGTTTGGAAACCAATCATGGTCCCATCATACTCAAATGTGATGTGGAAACTTGACACCTCTAGTGCAAATTAATTGCACTAGAGGCTCACTTTACAGTGAGTTGAGACAACTTGTGATCAAGGCTTTAACCTGAAATTGAACAGTACTTGCATATTCATAGCTTCTAGACACAAAATATTATTTAAAATACATTTGTTTTTTCACACATCTGGGGAAGGTCTTCAAATTTGACTGAAGTATAAAGTATAAAGAGCAAGAGAAATCACACTTGGGTGGCGGTCACTTGAATAGGTTATGCACTCGACTTCCCGTCCAAAGATAGGGTTTGAGTCTCATTTATGACCAAAACAAGAGTGACGTTACGTAAATAATGTATATACTGAAATTACATCATAATGTGACTGATGTAGTTATGTCACTTACATAACTTATGTTACCAAACTGAATGTAGTAGTTTTAATACAATGTATGATCTTTACCCAAACCTAATCTAAGTTTTGCAGCCTAAACCTAACCAAACCATGAATGTTGGACACAGTAATAACAGTCCAAAAGTCATTGTATGAAGGACTTTGTGTTACTTTTAAAGCGGATTGATGGATTTTTTAAACCCTCTGTCTCTGGTTAATGCCTGTTTTTCAAACTTCAGAATGTCAGCAGCTATTGCGCAGTTGTTACTGCTGTAAATCATGAGCATGGTTGTTTTTTCTGAGGCTCTATACTGTGTTATATCAGTGCAAGAGAAAGGATCATTGCACTGGAATTCCCATTTGTGTATTCAGTTTGCAAAACTAAGTTGTGGATGAGGTCTGAAAGTTAGAGTCCTACGGTTCTTTCAGTGCTGTAATGTGTCTTAGATTTTACATTACCTTCTTATTTTTAGCCTGTCAACACTGATGTAAACTAATGCAACAGCCAAGCAAAATGCAATTTCCATATCTTAAAATGAGACCTCCTGAAATATGATGAGTGATTGCACAGCCACTTCAGAGGGCACGGCTCAGAGAGTTAATGTCAAATCAACATGTATCACATCTTAAAATGCAACTAAAGTGGAAAAAAATGAAGGAGAGCCTGGAGAAACACACTTAACTTTGCATAATTACTTTTAATGAATTTTTATCAGCTCTCCCTGAATTATTAGCCTGATGCCTGATGTAATGTTCTCCTAAGCAAGTGGAGATTTATGTTTTTATTTGTATTGTTTTTGCACAAAATATACTAATTACTTTGGCTCATTTTTAATCTGTTTGGGAAGCAGGGGAGGAGTTTTTAATTTTTCTGGGGCATGCACACACAGGCACATAGACAAATGGAACTGACACACACACAAACATGTAGTGTGTACACACACAGCCATAGCTGAATTGCACACATAGAAGTGCTCTCTCAGTGTTTACCTGATGCAGTAGTTTTTCATTTCCCTCCCACCAGCCTGTCGTCACTGACGGCTGAAATAAATGAATTTATCGCCCCCTCATTCACATACAAGGACACAGAGTCATTCACTGATCCACGTGCAAACACAGAATCAACTTATTCCGAAGTAAGCTCCCCGGTCCTCTCCTCTCTTCTCTATCTCACACTCTTATATACCCACATCACAGAGATACATTTGTGCCTGCATGCATGTGCTGAACGGTCATCTGTTATAGATGAAAAAAAAAACACATTTCTATCTATGTATGTATATATGTGTGTGTGTGTCACATAACTACCTAACTGCCCAGAGAGCAACAGTTTTTCAATGCTACTCTGGTCTAAGAACAAGCTTCATCTTAATAAGTGCAATGCAATTATCATGCATGCAGCTTGCTAACAGAGGTGGGACAAAGTCACAAGTCTCACGCCCACAAGACGGACAAGACAAGACAAATCCTCCACTATGACCTTTGGGTCTGAAACAAGCACCTCTTAGAAATCTTAAGCCATTTTACATTTTTAATAATAAAGAGATAAGGGTCAAGGATATCTAGCCCAAGACTTCCTTTCCAGTATGTAATTTTTTTCCCCATTCCTTTCAGTCTGATTACATCTGACATTTCAGCTAATCTCGATAAACAGATATCTCCATATAAATGGCATTTTTTTTCTTTTTTCTTTTTAAAGCTGATAAAAAGCTAGGCCATCACCAGTTGTTAGCCGTTGGATTCCGAGATCGCATTTCGGCACATGCATACAACCTTCTTCTCCCTGTGTCCCTCATACAACCAAAGCCTTCTCAAATGTGGTTCATCAATACTACTGGGACTACAATGAAAAAACCAGAACACTGAGGATAACAAAATCTCATCCCCTGCTAACAGATTCTACATTCATATACTGGTATCTGTCCACAGAGATTAGGTTCTTTTAGACTCTTGCTTGATATGCTGTGTGAGGAATCTTTATGGACCAGAGCTACACAGGAAATACATTTGTTATCTACTATTGACAGATCTGACAGTAGAGAATGCCCTGCTTTAATGGCAAGGATAGCAGATAATATGATTGGCTGTGATTATGATGGCTACCCCTTGCCAGTGCCTTATGATGATGAAGCCACAGATATAAAACACTTGATATGACATGTCATGATGGTGTGCCTATCGGGAATGTAACCATATGGCAGCAATCTTCCCAGGTTCCAGTTTAATCATGCTTCGATTGGAACCTATTTCTCTACAGGCGCCTTCATGGTTATCAGTGCCATGTTGGGTCCCCAGGAAGTGCTTCAAGGTCAAAGATGTCTTTGGAACCCAGACCCTTCCTCTACAGCAAGGAGGACCCTGGATGGATGGTACATTTTTCTTACAGACTGTAAGGGTGTTCATCATCTTCCTGATGGCCCTCTCCACTGCCATGATGACTGACTGTCACACATCTGGTAGATGGGATCACCAGCCCCCTGCTGTTTTTCTGTTTGAGGCAGTATGACTTATCTGCAGGGTCTCTGTCCTTGCTGAAGCTTCTTGGCAGGTGTCACCTGACAGGAGAGGGCTCACCTTCCTCACAACCCAGCCAGTAATGTATGTTGCACAGCATTTGATGACAGCTGAAAACTCAGTGGGAGTGTTCTGAGGGATCAATGTTCACAAATCTGCTGTCTGGCTGAAATGAGTCACGGTTGTTCACAGCTGCTCCAATGAGCGGTTTTAAGGTCTCCTGTCGAAGGGCATTACTAGTTTGGCCAGTTCAAACCCCACACAATGGTTTGCATTGGGATTACTGTCTGTATGGAATTGACAATGTGGATGGAGAACAACATGAACACCAACAAATTATGATAACCAGGCAACACAAACTGTAATCTTGAAGACATTAACACCAATGTTAGCCAGTTGGAGAGGCTGAAGATTGAAGATTGTCGTTAGCCTGATAGAGAAGCTAATGCAGATGTTTGCCCATTAGAGAAGTTAATACCAATGTTAGCCTGCTGCAGAGGCAGCCTTTGAACCCTCGGTCAGGGGTTTGTCACTGGAAGTTGACACAAAGTTTAAGAGAAGCTGCTTTGACCAAGTTGCAGTCAAATTTGTTGAAAGGTAATTACTTTTCACACAAGCCTTTGAAACCAAAGAGTGGATTATTACATCACTATGTCATTTTGTGGTTGGTTAGTCTTCAAAAAGCTCTTTGTGGGACATGCCACTCAAGTACTTTCAACTCCCCATATGCCTGAAGCAGGTTTTGCATTGGTTTCAGCATGTTAGGTGGATCAAACAACTTGGGATCCAGTTGTTGGATGCTTGAAGTATGGCGAGCAGAGTCTTTGACTCACAGTGAATAGGTTTCATCCAAGAAAGTCATGTTTTGCAAATGTTAGCTTGAAGAAATAGTTTTCATAGACATACAAGCTGCTCTAACATCAGTGTTCTCAATCAAGATAAGGGGAGGTGGACCATTTAATTCAAGTTCATGTACACCTTTGCTCGTATTGTTTCCTCCTCTTGAACAAGCATGTCGACATACAAAGTTTTACTTATTTTCTTATTGCTTGTCTGTCTAAATGTTTAATTAATTAATCACAGATCAGCAGCTTCATTTTTGTCTTATAAAGGCTTAGACCATCGCTTAGACCAAACAGTTACACATAAGAATGATAACAGTATTCATTTTTACACAGAGGCTTATTAATTGTGAAATGATAGATTTTTAAAAGCAAAGCTAGCAAATGAACAATGGGCCGAATCCCAAGCCATATTCGTGTTGTTGCTTGTCGTAACTCTTGCCGCTGCAGAAACCCTACAGTCCAGTAAAATTGATTAATATCAGTATTATACTTAGCTTTATCTATAATACTATATATCATATATTCCATATGCTATAAGACCTCCAGAATCCAATCCATCTGTCTGAATCTTACGGGACACTGACATTCCCACTGGACTGACCTTTACAATCTCAATTCCAGTATACAGTATAATAGAACCAATTTAATACATCCTATAGGATTTATGGTCTAGAAGGACCTAGTTACTAACACAACCACATCTATGCATCTGTGTATATTACTGTTGTGGTTGTGTTTGTTTGATATAATATATCATCAACATCTGACTAACTAGGATGGAGTATATTAAAAAATGAGGCCTAATTTTCCTTTGAAACTTCCAATTATGGGCCTTTCCTTGTCTTTCATATGAATGTAGGCACTTTGGGAATTTGTTTTGGTCCTTGGCTTGGCATTTATTGAATGTCCATGCAAAGAAAAGACATGAGTAGCATTATGGAAATATAGCCTATTCCTTTATCTTAAACAATTAATTAAGCTTAGGACGTATAGATCAATAGACTGGATTGTAAAGTGTTGTTTTCAATATGCTACTATGTCTTCTGTAGATAATGTGGCAGATTTGGAATGACAGAGGCTATTACTGCTTTCTTAATCCTCACTGTCTGACCTGTCTTGTCAAAGTCCTGTGATAAGACATTTTGGCTACATGGTTCTAGTAATCGCTTTTCCTCAATATAGTCAAAATCCATCTCCTTCAAGCCACCTCATGATTTTGAAAAGATGAGGTGGTGCACAAAATGCAGAACACACACATACACAGTATACACAATAGTATTCAGTAGTATTTTGTTATCTTTTGTGATAAAAAATGCTTGATTTTGCAGTGTTTTTTCTTAATAACTGCATGGCAATTTCAGAAGTTTCATAGGACTTTTTAGTGGCGGGAATTGGCAAAAATGACAAAGCACTAGGTAATGAGGAAACATCGATCATCACTTCCGATGTAATAACAGAAATTATTGTAAACATTTGTTGTGATCTTTTGCTATTCTTTCTGAACAAAAAAGAACCATGAGCTTGAAGTAATAAAGGTGATATAGTTTTACACAACAGTCAAAGCAATCACTGTCAAAAAATAGAGGAGGTTGAAACTCCCTGTACCTACCCCTCTAGCATCAGTTTTTCAAGTGGAGTGAACATACAATATCTGATTAGACTTTCAATATATAGCTTGCTGATTAGCAGCTCACATAGTATAATATTTTATGACTTTGGAGTGTTTTTAACCTGTCTAACAGTAACTGTCTGATTAGGTGTAGACACAAAAACTACTTGGTTAGGTTTAGGAAAAAATCATGCTTTGGGTTACATTAATAATGTAATTGTTATGGGAACAACTGAGGAGGGAACGTCAATGTATCAGTCACATTGTGCTCTGGTGAACAGTCATTGTACAGTATAAAGTCACAGATCTGATGACGCAATGACACCACCGTTTGCATGTCATGTCATTGAAAGTACTGTATATGTGCACTCTTAAAGAATGAAAGCAAAGCGTAGTTGTTAAATATCAAAATACATATCAGTTCCACCTTTACTGTGCCATGAGTCCCCATGTTTTTGTGTAGGTGGTCATGCAATACCAGGTTACGTGAAACAGGCTTACTGAAATCGTATTATCACATGAGTCACTATGAAATATATTGATTATTAAATTCAAGTCAGCCATGTTTATTGCTTTGATGCAAAATAACTGTTGTTTCTTCTATATAGCCAACTTCTGTGTGTTTGCGTGTGTGTGTGTGTGTGTGTGAAAGAGAGAGAGAGCGCTCCAACATTTGACTGGCCTTTGAAGAAGATATAGTGCTATTGTAATTAAGAACTGAACACTAATTTAAATCACATACCTTTTCAGCGCTATCATAAATCATGGTGTGTATTATACTGGAGGCCTGTTCACACTATGGGCTGATTGAAAAATGTATTATACACGTTGAGGATTGATCACCAGATATTTCATCAATGATTCCCCGACTAATGGCCGAGTATTATACACAAGCTGGAGTGAGGGATCAATTACTGTCACACACACACACACACACATTGTAATGCAATCAAGTGTGTCAGTACTTTTCTGCTCCATTGGCATAGGTGAAGGTTAAATACCAGTCCCTGTGCTGATATTTTGGGGATTTAAACCACCAGTGATTCACTCACGAGGCCACTACTTAAGCATCAGTTCTGTCACATCCTCAACCAATCAGCAGTGAATATATACCGACTGGGTGTGAATAGCAGGGTGCATTCAGAGTCAGGGATAACAAAAAAAAAAAAAAGTCTGCCAAAGTCTGTAATATACAGCATGGGCCTACCTTATTGTGGATGTTAATAGAGACTGCAGCCTCCCTCGACTGTGCAGATATGTTTTCACTATGCATCTCTCGAGCAGCTCTTTTTGCAGAGTGTGAGAAACAGCGCTGATCTTTGACATTGCTGTGATTCTGAACTGAGGCATTAACATTTTATTAACACATCACGTGAGTGTACTCGCCACCTCTCCCGACTTTTACTGCACGTTTTATGTGCATTGAGCGCTCAGACTAGAAGACTAATTAGAGCATGTTTATTGTTTCAACTAACCCTTTGCCACTGCATGCACAGCAGCCGCAGTATGATTGGGCTGTGCGTTGTAACAGTTGTGTTTACACTTTTTTGCCTGCCAAGCAGCAGTGCTTCCCCTCACAACACCAGCCCAGTTTTGCTCCTCTCATTTGTAGGCAAGCTCTATAAGAATGTGGATTTAAAGGAGGCTGCACAGCTGACCATTGAAGGCTGACGTCTTCACTTAAGCATCAACATGACACCTCGCTACATCTTTTCACACTTAAGAATATGTGTTAGGCTGAAATGTTCGCAACTCTCCATCAAAATCAATTTTGACCATGCAGCTGAATAATCATGAGCAATGTGGTTAGAGTTTAGCTCCGTGAATTCTCGGCTAATTGAAATAAAGACACGACAGGGCCTTTTTACTGATTGGAGGGGATAGAGAGCATCTCATCTATCTTATGTTAGTGAGGGTTCTCCGTTATGCAAGCCATGGCGATTCTAAGTGCTATACTGTCTGCAGCTGGTCTTGTTCCAGTTTCTTGAAGACATTTCACCTCTCATCCAAGAGGCTTCTTCAGTTCTAACCAACCGAAGGGGAGTTGCAGGCTATTAAACTCAGTGTGGATGAGTCCTTTCAGTTGTTAGGGTTACATGTAAGTTGGTGACGCAACCGGCATTCATGTGGGTTGTTAGGATTAGGTGTTCCAGGTATGTATGAGTATTAAGCTGTCTGAGAATGGGACTCAGGACAGCATAGCAGGTGGATGGGCATTCAGTTTGACGTAGATGGATTCTGTCATGCCTCTTTCAGACCACCTGTCTGGCCAAGATGTGTACATTGTTGTTCAAAGCAATGTATTATGCTGAGGAGTTGGCTCTTCTGCATTGTGCCACTTGCATGTGGAGAGGCTGCTTTTTTTACCCCAATGTACAAATCTGTACTATCCTGATTGCGATCAGATATGCTCAGGTTCATGTTAAACTGCAGGGTTTAAAGCCTGCAACTCCCCTTAAGTAAATTAGTACTGAAGGCTGTGTCCAGTCCCTGTGTCCAGGCGTGTTCGTGTAGCTCGTTGTCCGAAGTGACAAGCAGTTACTCTGTTGATATGCTGCCCCCTATGTTTTTGGAGTTACCTTTGACAGGTGTCTTACATGTTATACATTTAAGGACAGTACAATTGACATCTGTCACAGAAAAGAGATGCCAATCATTTTTCGAAAGTACTGGAAAAGAGAGATGAATGAGCAGCCATTATGCATTTAGTGGCAATCAATTAGCAACATAGACCTTCTGAAAGTAACTCTCCTAAAACTGCCCAAGAATGTCATGTCATGTCATTGTCCGTAACCGCTTATCCCTTTCCATGGGGTCACAGGGTGTTGCTGCTGGAGCCAATCCCAGCCTTGTCTCAGGGCGAGGGCAGGGTGCTCCCTGGACAAGTCGCCAGCTCATCGCAGGGCCCTCACTGATGAGCAATGTGGGGTTCAGTAACTTGCTCAAAGACACTTCGACATGCAGCTCAGCCTTGCCCTGAGCCGGGATTTGAACTAGCGACCTTTCAATCACTAGCCGACCTGCTCTACCCGCTGAGCTACAGTCGCCCTGCCCAAGAATGTGTTTTCAAATTCAAAAAGTTAAAATGTCTAACACAGAGAGACACAGAAGAACTGTACGTGTAAAAGAGTCAGTTGAAAGGCTGCAAAATTACAGTCCTAGCTGCACCTGAATATCCAAGGCCATGAAGTATGGGTAAGACATACAGCAAAGAGCCACAGCATTAAGTGTTGGTACTTGAGTTGCAGCTCCGCAGCTTTAGAACACTGTGGAGTGCCTGTGTTAAAGGGATAGTTCGGGTTTTTTTGAACTGGGGTCGTATAAAGTACATATCTATAGACGATCTGTTCCCTGCCGTAATCACCGATCAGCGCAGACTCAGTTTGGAGAAGTAGAGAGCCGCTCCAGCCCAGACGCTCAGCTTTGTACTGCAGTGAACGGGGTCCAGAGCAAAAGCGAAATAAAACACCTAAAACACCTTAAAAAAATCTATAATCAAGTGTTCATTGTAAAGGGAAAATTCACATCACTTTACGTCGCCATCTACTTCTCCAAACTGAGGCTGCACTGATCTGTGGTTACAGCAAGGAACAGATCGACAATAGATATGTACTTTATATGACCACGCTTCAAAAAACCCGAACTATCCCTTTAATGAAGTTTCAGTAGGAGAAATGACAGTTTAAACTGTTTTGGACTAGTTTGTGAAATGTCATGCCATATTTAGCCCATGTTTGGTAACGTTGGAGCCTTATGCAGAAGAAATGTGTCATGCTGGCAAATGCTATTTGGCAAAATTGGACTTCTGTTGAGAAATATGTTTGAAAGGCCTACAGTGGCGACCAAATATGATATTATCTGTCTTTGCTTTCTGACAGAATCCTACCGATCTACCTACGTAGATGTGTAAACAAATTGTACACTTAGACAAAATGAGATGCATGATGCAAGCACACATATGGATTTGTTCGCCCTCTCTCTCTCTCTCTCTCTCTCTCTCTCTCTCTCTCTCTCTCACACACACACACACACACACACACACACACACACACACACACACACACACACCACTTCAGTAATCTTAGAGATGGCAGAGGGTTGAGGAGATTAAAGAAAGACTAACTGTGAAGTTTCAATTCTGTCTCCTCTGATAAAGATCATTCCTAGGAGCTATCGAGAGGAAAGAGGGCTGGTGGTGGTAGAGAGGAGGACAGAGGGTGTGTAGTGTGGAGAGAGAGAGAGAGCAAAAGAGAGAGATTATAGGAATTTACAGTTTTTATTTTGTGTCACAGGTGACATCTATTGTTCTAAAATAGACTCTCCAACTTGAGAGCAACAGTAAGAGGCAGACATACAGAGAAGCAGTGATAGAAGACAGATTACAGAGAGAAAGATAATTATCCATGATATAAAGACACAGAAACATACAGACTATGAAGGAAATGAAAGATAGAGATTATTAAATATTGATGCTGCTTGTGAAATTACTATTTTCAGTGGTCCCTCACTGTAATTTCAAGATTATCTACCACTCTTGCAGCATATGGCATATAAGTATTTTATTTCTCCGAGGCACATTTGAGTCTCACATTTAATTTTAAATAGTCCTCGGAGGCAGTGACACAATTGCAGAATGAAAAATAAGCAGAGAAAGAGACAGAGATAGAGAAATAAAGCTACACTATTCTTAAGACCTCAGGCTGATGATGTGATCCAGAGCAATTTACATTTAAGGCAAACAGTGCAAAACCGTACATTCTCAAATAATAAAAACCCTGTCCAAATAATGACCTTATTTAACATGATAGTAGGTCTTTGATAAAGGCTGTGTAAAAACACATTTTGGTGAGCTGGGATTATGCTATACCAATAAAACTTTTACAACACTGTTTCTCTGTGTCTCTCTTTTAACAGACAGACAATTGCCACTTCCTAATTAACTCCCTCTGCTTCCACTCTGCAGTTCTTTAGTTCACCTTTAAGCTGCTGTAAATAAAATGGAACACGTCTTTCTTTTGTTGTTAAAAGGCTTTTAGTGGTGTGTGTACGTTCCAATATTGTATTAGGGTCATACATTCCATTGCAGTAATGGATAAATTGGATTGCATCTGTGGTAGAATAACATACTCTATAACTTGAAGGGTACCTTAAAACATTTAGCATTGTTACAAATTCCGACTGGAATATGGAGGTTATGTTCAGGTGTCACCTTAAGCCCAGTCGGGAAAGCTACTCCTACTCCAGTACTGCAGTTTGTTTGTTTCCCCCTGGCACAAGGTTATTAATTGTTCTCATTTAAAGCTAGGGTTAGTAAGATTGTAGAAGCCGGCAATAACAAGCTAAATTTTAAAGTATCCAACTGAAAAAAATCCCAACTCCTCCCTTCAGAGCAACTCCTTCACAACTCATGGCCACACACTGCCTGCATACACAGATGCTGACATCCCTCACTGGCCAGCCGGGAGATGTTTTAGGGGCTAGTTTGCTATGTTCCACAAGCTCCCTCTGCTTCTTTAGTCTAATAAATAAATACATGAACAAGTCTGTTAAATGCTGCAATCTTTTAAACACAAGCAAAACGTAGTGGAGCTTCCCATCGCAACAGTTACTCCTTACTGCTGTAGGTGTGTGCTTTGTGCTAACTGGGTAGGATTGGGTTAGGGGCTGTGTGCTTTGTGCTAATGTTAACCACAGCATGAGGTTGTTGCTGAGGCTGCAGCTTTTTATTGAGCTCAGTAGCTGTCTGCCTTATTTGTGCTACTCGTTTAGTGGCTAAACGTCAGGCTGTCACTGCCGCTGATTCTCACTCGTACTTTGGGTCAGGGGCTGTGTGCTTGGTGCTCAGTTGGCAAAGCTGCCACAGCACACACTCAGAGGTTGTGTACTGCACATTGTTGTCATTACTAAACAAATTACCAAATTACCTCATGTCTCACTCACATGTATGAAAGCACATCACATTATCATCATGATTTTATTGTAAACAACAAACATGGCTACTGTCAGTACTGACTCTGTCAATTTAGCATGAAAGAATTAAGTGCACTCAGGCAGGCAGCCTGTCCAATCTTTTTAATACAGGCTGAATGAGAATGACTGGGTAAAGGACTGCAACAGCCTCAGTCACTGCATTTTCCTTTTTGTTTTTGTCATTTGTCAAGCATTTGATTTATTGACTTTCTAGCAGAATGTAGAATGCTTCTAAAATAACTTCCAAACAATCCAAGCATTAAGTCAGCAGAGACTAACTTCAGAGGGTGTTGTTTTTCATTAACCTAATGCTTGAAATAACTGATAGTGTAAATAACTGGTGGTGTACAAGCGGACCCTACTGACGTTACTGGGCACACAATTGCGAGAACATTAATAGGTATACCTGTGCAAGTATATCCAATACAATACACACACAATACTTGTTTTTACTACTTTTCGATGCCTGTAATGTTTTATGTCAAATGTTAATTCAATTTTGTGTTTTTGCACTGAGGTCATAGTGATGTTTTTATTTTTTTTATTTATTTATTTTTTTTTTCTATAGGACTACATTATATTCAGAGATGTTACTGATATTCTGACTCCCTCATATATTCTATCAGGGAGGACAAAGAGTATTTATGTACATGGCATGTCTCGGATACCCTAAGTTCCGGATGTTCAGGGCGGCAAAGATGAAGATGAGGGTCCCAGTTATAAACAATTCAATGAGGCGAGACAGATTCTTCAAGATTAGGCAGTCCATCAACGTCTTGATGTCTCTGATGAGGAGAGAATTAATGAGAGGCCAGCCGAGGCTTGTGAAGATGAACAGTTGATTGCCTGCACAGGCTGGTGTCCTGTACAGCAGTTTGTGCCAGGGAAAACCAGATCGTACAGCACATAAAGTGTTTGTGCTTGCCAGTCCCAGTGGTCTGGTGCTGGATTTTGAGTCTACGGCCAGAATACGTTCACTGATCAGAAGCTGGGAATGCATTCGCTGGGATGGCACAGTCTCTTCCAAGAGGAACACACCTGTACATTAACAGGTATTCCACCTCTGTCTAAGTACTTGATATGTTGGAAACAAATGGTCTCCTGGAAACAGGGACCAAAATGAAAAACAGAGTCACTGCACTGTGCAAGTCAAAGACATCATGATGACATCAAGCTGCAAAATTAAGGAAGAGGTACATCTGAAGTGGTTGTCAGGAAACCATCAGAGGTTGCAAATTAATGCAGTATCATAACATTGCATGTGCATGCTGTGATCAAACAAGACCCGATGTCCAATACACAAGACAAATGATAAAAAAAAAATACCCTGGCAGCTAATTGTAAGCCCAAAAACAATTTGAACAAGTGTGTTATGTAACAATTCACTCCTTATAGAGCTGGCACTAAAATGGAAATTAGGTATAGGGACCAAAACCATTTTTGCCCCAGGCTGTAAACGCGCTTAATTTTTCTGCAAAGTTAGCCATTTGTATGTGGCAGTCAGTGTGGATTACTCGCATCTGGAGCCAGCCTCAAGTGGCCGTTAGGAGAACTGCAACTTTTTGGTAATTCCACATTGGCTTAATTTATTTTAGCTTTGATGGTTGCTGCTTGGTCAAGACACAAGTCAAACATGCGGGGGAGTGTTGTGTTTGCATTAACATCATTTTTTTTTGTTGTTTTTTCAATTTGTATTCTTTATCAAATACACTGAAGACATTACAAGTAAAGACAAGCACCATGTGAAATATTAGTCTCTTTCAAATGAAGGTGCTCTGGAGTTCGGGCTACTCATTAGAGAGGATTTACAGTCTGCTTCAAATCCTAGATCAATAGCATTAACAACCAGAAGTCAGAGATGCGGCTCCCTGCATGAAATGCAACGGACCAGGAATGAAACAGAGATCAGGCTTGAGAGGAAGAGAAATATAAAGGACGGGATAGAGAGAGAGAGAGAGAGAGAGTGCAAAAATAATGAAACAGAAAATCCAGCAAAAAAGACAGAGAGTTAGTAGGCCCGGCTTGATGATTCATTTACGTGCTTAAACCTATTTTACACCACCGCCCCTGTTCATTCCCCAACAACAATAGGTGGTAATTTCCCATGTGTTGATAAATTACATGGCTCTCTCCTCGAGCAGCACACACTACCGTGCTATTATGAGAAAAGGAAAATGCTACTTAAAGAGAAGAAAGATGAGGGTCTGCAGGAGAGAGGGGCAATAGGTTGAGTGTAGGGTTAATTATTGTATTGGGAGAGAGAGAGAGAAAAAAAAAAAAACAGTACTGTGATGCATAATGGAGTCAGAACATGATAGAGGACAACACTACCTGTAGATGAAGGTGGATGAAAAAGATTAAATGGAGGGAGAGGAAGGCGGGCGCTGCCTGTTAGTCTGGCAAAAAATACAAAAATAAATAAAAAAAGCAAAGAAAAGAAAATGAAGGAGAGAATGAGAAAAAGAGGGGAAGGTGTGCCAAATGGTGTGGGCGTGCTAATTACTAACTACTCGCTATACAGAAACATCAAAGAATGGGAGACAATAGGAGACAACAGGGACTATTTTAAATCCAACTATGTTTCTGAACCCCCCCACGCACCACCAGTCCCCACAACACACTCACTAACACACACAGCACAGGGAGAGTATTACGATGGCTGAGAGCATAATTAAAACGCCCCGAGGCAGAATCAGTCAGGGAAGGTGTTTTCTGCCGGGGCATTGTCTCTGACGTTAGCGGCATCACGTCCGGAGGTTTAGCTCCGCTGTGAGTCGTCCACCGCCGCCCGCCTGCCTCTCTCTCCCACATCGTTCAAGCCTCTGGTGGGGTAGCGCAATATCATGTGGTTTCAAGGCCTGTGCATTCATGTAATATTTCTACTCGGAGAAGGGAAGTATCAGGCTTGTTGACTTCAGAGCGGCTTTATAGTAATACAGTTCAGATTATTTTAATTTGGGAGCTAAACCAATTCATAATGTATCACATGCACCACCACAAATTTTACCCTGGCCACTCCGAAGGGAGTTTATGGTATTTTTATTTTCAAAGGTGTGCGAGGAAGACATTTAAATTTCAATCATAACGATCTTCACTGACTAATTGTATACCTTGTTAGTAGCCAGACAGGACGTTGAGCTACAGTACAGACTTGTGCATTTATCTGGCCAACTGTTGTAACTGCTTACATGTGTGGATCGGCGGATTCTGTAAGAAGAGACAGCTCCACTGACAAATAGTCAAATAGCTGCCTCTTGTCAGTCAACCTCTGGACCTTCTGCTGAATGTTATTAACACCATCTGCTGTTCAAAGCAATACTAAGTAGCTTTTAAATTGAGTAATGAGAAAGATGGTAGTTGAATGGCGAGTCTCATTCCCAGGTCATCGAACACAGACACTCTGGGTCGGATTCGAGCTACCAAGCCGTAGTATCTTCTGAAGCGTTTCGACATTCGCGTTTCTTTAGTTATGATCCATTTTTTGTTTGTTTTTGATAGATTTATTCTTGCAGTCATACATACATAGGGGAGATTACACAGCAAGCCTGTCCTCATCAGAAAAAAAACAGCCATATAGGTTGAAAATGACTGCACTTTATTAGGGCCCAAATTTGTCTTCGTCGTCTAGATCTAACCAGTGCTGTGTGACGTTCGAAGGTTTTCTCCAACAAGCACATGCAGCAGTATATGGTCCTCATAGCTGTATCCTCTGTCGCTGTATATAAAAAGGCAGCTGCTATCTTTAAGATGAAAAATGAATGATACTGTAATATCAATCCATGAGCTTGCCAGGATGAGAACCTGAAATCTTAAACCCATCTAAATCTAGTATTTTCTCGATAGGTATACTGTATGGATCTGGAGGGAGATGGGACATACCGCATACTGTGGCTAGAGGGACACTTAAATCTTTCAGATGGCTGGACTGGAGATAACAGTTTGGTACAAATTCACAGCCTCCCCCAAATGAGACTGTAGTGAGAGCTCCAGTAAAGGTCTAAATCTGTCATTAAACAATACTGCCAGCGATTCTTTCCCAGCAGCTCCTCACAATGTGTCAGTGTCTTGTTGTTCCCCGTTGGTTTAGGAGTTATTATTATACAATAAACTGGGACAAAATCCAAAACGAGCTTGAATATATGTCTTACACAGGTTATGAAACGCATATAGTGCTTTTCAGGCGGTCTCAGTCAGATCACACAAGGCCGTATCAGCCGGAAAGACAGCTCACACTGAGCAGATTTATTTTGGTCTTTATCACCATTATGGTGGCGAGCTTCATCAAACCATAATTGACTTCTGAAATAACCACGTTCCTTATTACTTGGGCACTTGGGAGTCCTTCATTCATTTGTTACATTACTTTTCTGTGTCTACTGCTTGTGCCCTTGACACCAGACTTTCCTTGGGCACATCATTGCAAAAATAATAGTGTGTCTTACTGCTTAAGTGCTTGGCACACTTCTTTGCACATTGTCTAATTTAATGTTTCTGGAGCTGAAACACATAAAAGAAATCAGGTCAAGAAGGTGCCCATACTGTAATCCTTTCAAGGTCTGTTCTCCAAAGTTATTATACTGAGTTGACAATTCCTCAAGTACCCCTCATCGAGACTTATACAGTTTAAAGGCACAGTCCACAGAACTGGTTTATCAAACTGCTTCAGATATCCCCTACATTTTCTTATTTGATTTGACAGGTTTTGCAAAGACTTATGGAGTCCATGCCAGCTAGAATGCACGCTGTCATAAAACCAAAAGAGGGAAGTAGCAACTACTAAGTGGTTCTCAATGTCATGATTCTGGATTCATGTCTTTGTATCATGTCTCGTTGTGTCTTTGTTTTGAGTGTCTCTTTTGCTCTTCCCTCTTTCTGTAGTTTTGCTCCCTCCATGTTCTGTCCTCTGTGCTCCTCCCCCTCATTACCTCACCTGGCCTCCCCTCTCTCTCTCTCTCTCTCTCTCTCTCTCTCTCTCTCTCTCTCTCTGTCCGTTCATTGTCTCTGTCTGCTTATGTTGCATCTGTTCATGCCTCTATTTGCGTCTGTCCATGCCTCTTGTTCACGCCTGTTCCTGCTCATGTTCATGTTTCTGCCAGTTTCAAGTCCCCTTTTGGTATGTTTTGGTTTTGAGTTTTCCATGTTTGATTTGCACATTGCCTTTTTCTTTGTTTTTCTTTTTTTTTTGTTTTTTTTGTTTTTTGTTTCGTTTTTTTCTGCTACTTTGCCTTTTGTCCCCTTTGACTTTTTTGTACCTGGCTCCCTGGTTTTTGTATTCAGCTTTTAATAAAGCTCGCTTTTGTTTTTTCCCTATCTTGCCCCCTTGTCTGAGTGACTGCATTTGGGTCCACCTCCCATTTCCATAGTTTTCCGTTTATCCCCGGCGTGACACTCAAAGTATTGGATGTTTTTCAAACTTTTTACTCAAACTGGTAAGCTGGTAATCATTTGTGATGAAACAAAAAATATTGCTATATTCTATTTAAAGCCTAAATGGAAGTGTTTTGACTAGCAGTCAGCAGCAATCCCTTGGTATGTCTGTCATTTTTCATGAACAAATAACTTAAACACTATGAATACCCATTGTCCCGTTATTGCCATATTTAATATTTATCGCATCAAGCCTTTTTGTTCAATGACAGCTGGCTCTGAACCCAGCACACACACCTGCAAGGGAGATTGTGTGTGAGTCGCTGCAAGAACCATAATAAGCATTTCATGCTGAGCATTTCTGTTATCTCACATGATACATAAGGTCACCTAGGTACGTTTGTACCTCAAGTTTCATATGTAATGTTGTGATTTAAACCCAAACCACAATGTTTTCCTAAACCAAGTAGTTTATTTTCCTAACCCTACCCAAACCGTGACTGTATGACAAAGATTGAGTATGTGTGTCACTGTCATGCTCCATGTCCACCGAGAAGTAACTTGTGATTTAAACCCAAATCACATTTTCCTAAATCTTACCAAGTGGTTTCCTGCTTACATGAATCCAACAGGTGCAAACAACAAAGGTCTGTGTGACAAAGGTTTGTGTGACATCACTTTTTTTGGGAACTGTAATATATGTAGTTAGAAGGGCTGCAAAATCGACCTATGAAGTGATTTAGGTATGAAGATATGTTGGATTAGATTACAGCTGCTGTAATTCATTAATTGAATGATGAATCCCGACACAAAGTGTCTTAAAATGTAACATTGTACAGCACGTCAAATTTTAGTCATTGAAAAGCACAACTAACAGGTATCATACTCCATGTGAATTTTTCAGTGTGATCAAATCATAATTTATCATAAGACCTTTTATCTCAGATGACATCAGGCTGGATCAATTCAACCTGAAGTCTGGCAATCCACATAATTAATTTTTCTTCATCCTCTCTTTGCATATCGGGAATGAACGCTCATTAGCAGATGATTTCCATTTTCACTTTCAGTAAGAACTGTCTTACACTGTTTTCAGAACAATCAGTTCTGTGATTCTTGATGTGCCTCAGGCTACTGCTGATTTGTAAGTATTATTAAATCCTGGATTCTCATCTAAACACATGATGTTCTCATCACAAAACAAAAGCAGTTGGCAAATCTCCATCTTGTTTTGTTGGGAGAGAATATGTGAAGGTCACAGGGTCAGTTGGAACATGATGTACAATTAAATCTTTTTTTTTTTTTTCTTCAATACAATAAATTGCATTTTATTTTTTATTTTTCAAAAGCTGCTGGATTCAAATAACAAATGTTTTGAAGCATTGTAGAAGACTACGGGCCGTATTTAGATGGTTTATACTGCATGGTCTAAAATGCAGTGTGCTCGTGCATTTCGGCATGTCCAAGTCCAAACAAGCATATAATCTGGGTGAAAAGTGCAGTGCACAGTGCAAAAGGGTTGAATTTGGACTCTGAATTAGTCTTAGGTGTGTTTTGGGCAGAACATAAATCAAACCAATACGAGTGTTGTCTCCCATCAACATCTCTGTTTGACTGCATATGTAAAAATGCCCTAATATTTAAGTGAGGAGGAGGAGGCATGCTGATGTGTCCCTCTGTGTGTGTGCTGATCTCAGTCAGTGGATCAGATGGGATGGCTCATATCATCCTGATCTTAAGCATGTGGGATGGGAGGGGACACATGTGACCTTATTGAGGAAAACATTAATGACATTACCTGCAGTGATCCTCCAGCAGCAGAAACCATATGTTTATCTGTATGTTAACATGCCCAAGAGGAACAGCTGATAAACTTCTTTTGATTAAAACTCCTGACTTGTTTCTTTTGGAGAGTTTATAACTACAGCTTTTAGTTCTGCTGATTAGATGTGCCACAACATTTGTTACAGCGACTCTACAGTGTTCATGGAAATGTTAAAAAATAACTGCAAGCAGCCTTTCAAATCATAACATCAGAGTGCATGAATGGTGTGAACCTGCCTGTGTAGGCACATGTAATGTGTCTTTAAAATATCAGGAAACAGACTGCACCTTTGACCTTCGTCAAACTTTATGGTCAAAGGTTACTTTAACTTACTATATTGGTCTATAGTGCTGTTGCTTTCTGCTGCCTCAAAATAGCAATCTGCCATCAGTGTGCCTGACTACACTTGTTTTAAAACCACCACTCCCTGTGTGGCACAGGTGGGCGCAAGCACAATAATAGCTAATTACATGACATGGGCTCTGGGCGTGAAAATGAGTCAGTCTGAAATTCACATAGTTATTCAGTTATCCTGTCAGTGACAACCAATTGCCCGAAACGTTACTGCAACTAGACTTCAGTGATTTTGTTTTGTGTGTTTTGGCTGCAAGTATGTCTGCTTTGATGGATTCCTGTTGTGGCTGTAAGTCCAGAACAAGCGCTTTTGTCTTCACATCAATCGCGTCATCTCTTTGGATGTCATTGTTTTGTCGGCTCATGGCTGGTTGAGTGGTCAGTTGTCTTGAAAATCAAAAGATCATTGTAAATCATTCAATGTCAAACAAGATTTTTATGATCTTTGAAGTGTTCCATGGGTCTGTCTCTTCATCTCTCTCTACCTCTGTTTTGGTCTAAACAGTGCAAAACAGTACAACTCCTCAGTGTCCTCTGAGAAGCTGTCTCTGGTGGCCCAAATCATCATGTTTTATGCATAAGTTAAATACAACATTTCCTGGGTGAGTGGGAAACCGAGAGGTAGAGTGTGTGTGCTGTACGCGTGTGTTGCTTTTATGCTTACAACAGTGTATGTTAATTGTGCAAACAGTTGTACAATGTAGCGCCATGCGACCACTAAAGGCCTGCTTCAGGTGAGTAGAAAATATCATGTTTTAAAGATGAGCTACATCCAACTGTGTGCGTGTGTCTGCTTGCTTGTGTTGAAATATTAATGCACAGAAAGACACAGGGGACGTCTGTGGAAATCTTCCCCTTGTGTGTTAACATGCCCCCTGAGGGGAGTATCTGCGTATGGCACCAGAGGAAGTTTGTATTGGAACAGAAACATGCAACACATTCAACACTGCTGAAACATGAATTTTCTCTGAAGCTCTCTTTTATTAGATTTGCACTTTTCTTTCACGGCAGAGCATATATGGTTTACTTCAGTCTGCATGGGAAAAAAAATAAAAAAATAAAAAAATAAATAGTACAGACAAAAAATCATGAATAATACACTTTCTGGCCAAAAAATTTGCCACCTGGATTGAAATAAGCAATAGTTAGGTAAGCGCCTCCTACTGGATAATTACTGCATGGGCAATTATCTTTCAGCTGGCAACAAGTTATTGCACCCCAAATGATGCAATGAGTAGCTTCTCATTTCTTAAACAACCATGTCGAAAGACACAAATGCCGTGGTTGTGGAAAAGATGTTAGTTTGTTTGAGAAGGGTCAAATCATTGGCATGCATCAAGCAGAGAAACAGCTAAGGAGATTGCAGAAACTACTAAAACTGGGTTAAGAACTGTCCAACGCATTATTAAAAACTTAAATTTAGCGGGGAACCATCATCTTCGAGGAAGAAATGTGGTTGGAAAAAATCCTGATTGACCTTGATTGGCGATCACTTATACATAGCCCTGAGTTCAACTGTTGTTTTTCTACAATTTGATTTCACCCAGTGTTTAATAGTGAAATCATTTCCACATGCACAATGTGAAGGAAACTTCATTGGGACTGAACAGCTGTGTAGCCTTAAGAAAACCACTAATCAGTGAAGCTAATCAGATAAAAAAAAGGCTTCAATTTGCAAGGGAGCAAAAGATTGGACTCTGGAGCAATGGAAGAAGGTCATGTGGTCCGATGAAGTGATGCACCCATCATGCCTAGTGCCTACCCTACAAGCCTGTGGGGGCAGTGTTATCATCTGGGGTTGCTGCAGTTGGTCAGGTCTAGGTTCAACAACATTATCTGCCAAAAGAATGAGGTCAGCTGACTACCTGAATAAACTGAATGACCAGGTTATTCCATCAATGGATTCTTTTTTTTCTTCCCTGATGGCATGGGCATATTCCAAGATGACAATGCCAGGATTCATCAGGCTCAAATTGTGAACGAGTGGTTCAGGGAGCATGAGACATCATTTTCACACATGTATTGGCCACCACAGAGTCCAGGCATTTACCCCATTGAGAATCTTAGGGATGTGCAGGAGAAGGCTTTTTGCAGTGGTCCGACTCACCCATCATAAATACAAGATCTTGGTGAAACCTTAATGCAATACTGGGAGGAAATAAATCTTGTGACATCGCAGAAGCTTATCAAAACAATGCCACATTGGGTGTGTGCCATAATAAAAGCCAAAGGCGGTCCAACAAAAGAGTGTGTGACCTTTTTTTTTGGTGGCAACTTTTTTTTTGGCCAGGCAATGTATATCAGTGAAGATATTTATATGGTTGCACAATTAACATAACCAGAGAAAATTGTGGAAATTGTGCCTAACACATTGTAAACTTATCAGCTATATACAGTTGAGAATGTGCTCATGTTTTGGCGAATGGTAAATGGAATGCAACCACTTTCAACTTCTAAATGTGAGTGTAGGCATCGTTTACTTCCATGAGAGTTAATGATTTCCATAAGTACAACTTAGCATTGGAAAGTGGATGAGCGTATTGTTTCACATCCAGTAGTAAATTAAAACTTAAGTTTATTGCAATTCATCACAAATCCAGCGGTGGAAGATATTGTATGGCCTAATGGAGACCCTCAGTCCGAAGCATAGCGTCTGTATGGTCAACAGGCGCAGCCCAAAGCATTGTGGGACTGCCAGTGGGTGGCTAACAACACTGCCATCAACAACAATAACTTTTCTACACAGATAATGGATCTATACACACAGAGGACATATGGCATTGGATTTATAATTCTCCAAAAAGACACTGCAGTTCAAGGCTGGATTACAAAGCTGCTGAAAGGGATACGATCACATTGGAGCCCTCATTACCACCACAGTGTGGACAACAGTAATTTGGAACATGTCGCTTTCCAGAGGTATTTAGCATGTTTAATACGGCACTTTAATTTGTTATATGACATGTTTGGGCCATCCAATGAGGATGGGTCATACAAAATGTACTTCTTGACATAGTTAACTAAATCCCATCACTATAATGATATCAGTAATGCATTAATATCACATGTTTACAATTAAAAGTGATAGTTTGCTGTAAGCCTTGTCTTTTCATCTTTTTTTGATGACTTGATGGAAAGCATGAAGTTGTGAACAAACACATACACATGAATGCCGTGAAAAAAAACGGGATTCACAACTTTTCCTGCTTTCTCAAGTCAAAATGTCTGCTATGAAAAGAATCTCTTAAAAAAAAAGACTCGACTTTAAATAAAACATCAGTGACTTTATTATGTCACATAAAAGTGTGCAGTGAATCATCATTTTATCTCCCTCTGAATAATACAGCACACTTTATATCAACGAGCAGCAGCAGTCATGCTGAGAGAAAGGCATGTTGGCAGTGCACACCAGACGTAAGCCAGCAATAATACATTTGTTTGATTGAAACATAAAGTTTAGCTGTTGGGTCTTAACCTGGGACTTCAGTGCCAGGACTTGAGACTCACCGGGACTTCTTAAAGAATGACTGCAAGTCCGTCAACAGATAATAAAGGGTTAAACATGGGTTATTGTTAATTTGGAAACAAATCCATTGGGAACAGAAGAGACCAACAAAACACTATTCACAATGAAGATGGAGATGGAGGTATATTTCCGCTTGGATCTAATGGGAGTATGGCAACACAGTGACTCATTAGACAATATTTTTGCCTTACAGCAAGGGGGTCCTGGCTGGAGTCCCACCTGCTCCTCATAGAATCCAAAGACATTTTCATCAGGTGAACTGGAAACCCCAACAGATGTGAATGTGAGTGTGAGTGGTTGTCATAGTGTATGTGTTTGTGATAGACTGGCAACCTGTCCACAGTGTACTCTGCCTCTCACCCACTACCAATGTGTGAGGACAGGGACACTCCCTGACGTGGCACCACATGGAATACATAACAGCATGACCAATAACATCTCTCATCCTGGCTCTACCTCAGATAATTTCCCAAACCCAAACCTAAAGCCAAAACATAAAACCACTATGTATGCTTAAGATGGACCAAGATATATAGGTTGAATTATATTGCATGTTCTGTGATTCTTTTCTCATCTGTAAATCTGCACCAGCACCTCTGCCAGGCTACATTTTCCTCTGGTGGGTTCATGAGCGTCCTGTACACAAAAGCGAGCCATATACACACTGCGATATATTCCGCGTGAACCAAGATGAAAAGAATAACTGAGCAATCGAATGCTTCTGCAACTACTGCCCACCTCCGATCGCATCTTTAGATCATGGGGAGGCATGATCTGAGTAAGGCCCAGGCTGCCAGTATTAAACAGCAACTACAGTGCTTTCATAGGCATCAACTGGAAAGGCATTTACATCTAAAGAAAAATGCCTGAGGGATTGTTGAGAGGCAGAGAATAGCTGCTGCTGTCATTTGCTTATGCAAAACAGTGAGATTACTGCAAGCAGACAGCCAGCAGTACTGTACTGTATGTCAGCATCATCATGCATATGTCAGTAAATGCACTCCAATGGAGCACTGACTGTCAGGGCTCTGAGAACCTCTCATGATGCATGATGTATATGCAATAATGGTAAATGGTTAAGCTCCCATTGTGCAATGGCAAATCCATCAGGGTAAATATTCAGCCCTAGCCTCATAATGTGCAATGAAGACCCCAGATGTGCCAGTGGGGAAAGAAGACAGTCCTCTAGGTTTGAAGTGATATCCATGCCACGTTGAATGATGCAGATTAAAATATTAACAGGCAAAAATTCCAATTGTGGGGATATCTATATAAGCAGTCATTCATGCCTTATTAAAATAGGCTTATTATAGCCCAAATTTGCGTTAATTGTATGTTGTTGGAGGTATATTTGTAACAGAAGAACCAGAAGTAGCATAGTGATATTAACCCACAATGTCTTCCTAAGTTTGCTGTAGGCCAGATCTGGCCCACACCATACATGTTCAGCCAGCCCACATATCGTGCTGAATGACTAGCTTTGCGCTCCTATTTGCCAGATCTGAGCCACAAGCAGACCAAAGCATGGCCACATGTCAGCCAAGAACTCACCGAATGCAGCAGAACCGGACCCAGAAAAGGAATGCGCTGCCACGCAATGTCTTGCTTGTGGGGCTCAGATCTGGCAAACCAGAGTGGACTGCCCAAATGCCATCATTCCATGCAGTATGTGGGCTGGATGAATGAGTCTGGTATCATTTTGCTACCTAAGAACCAATCAATTTAAACCTAACCACACTGTGACTGTACGACAAAGGTGCAGTATGTGTGTTACACTGTAGCGGTCACAATGTCTTGGTGATATAAGTCATTTTGGGAGATGCTGACAATTGACCTATTCATTAATTTAGGTATGATAATATGCTGCCTCTTAAAGTAGTAATACGAGCCATTGTCAGCGTAGAAATATTCATTCAAGCGTCTTCACATGCATCGTCCTTCTATCTGTTAGGCGATATGGAGGGTAAATTCTCCCTCCTGTTTCTTTGCTCTCCCGCTCTCCCTCTCTTCATCCTCTATCTTCTTTTCATTTTTCTTAGGTCTCTTTGCTGTCCCCTCCATTTTTGTCATCCTTTTTTTTCCTCTACACTCTTTCTAACTCATTGCAGTATCATCACACCAGAGAAAAGTCTTTTTTTTCTCCCCCTCTGTCACTTTATATCTTTGTCTACTGTGCTCTGTCTTCCATTTCCTTGTCTGTCCACATCACACTATCTTTCTCTTGGCCTTTCTACCTCTTCCACTTTCACACAATGAGAAAACAACAAAATCAATCCCAAGGTCTCTGTTTTCGCTCAGGATATCTGAGTTTAGTTCGTTCCCTGATTTTGCCATTCTCTTTCAATGCAGGTCAGAGAGGACCATGGAAGTACACAAGCATTACATAAAATATAGATTTTTGGAATCCAACAAATTGCAAGTTTGTATACATGGTATCTCAAAATAAAAGGGTAAATGGAAGACTGAGACTATGTGTGTGAGTGTCTTAGTCACACATTGTCCCTCGGGCTGTGGCATTTATCAGCATATTGGCCAGTCAGATATGTTATTTGCCTCAGTGACATATTCATACTTTACAGTTGCCATCCCGCTTTGTGTTTGTCTCTCAGTTGAGGCTGAAGTAATTAAGTTCAGCTCAGTTCAGTTGGTGCATCATTGTTATTATGACACTGCAGTCCTATATCCTGCCACCGCAGAGGGTGACAGAATGAATTACGCTCACTACAGAACAATGGCAATCAATTATGTACAGATTATCTACATACAGCGTCATTCTTCTTCCTGTATTGTTGCCCTTTTCCTTTCATTTGCACCAGTAATTAAATTTCTCAGCCAGAGTTAGTCTTTTGTGCCACATAAAACTTAATGTGTCAACAACATGCATCCCAACGCTTATCGAGCAGAGTCCCATTGGGTTTAAAATGGTTACTTCAACGCCATTTGGGGAACATTTTGCAGGTGTGCTGCTGATTGCTGAAAATTGCATTTGAACTGCAGCACTTTGTGATGCTGAAGATGAGGGTAAGTGGACAATTTGATCATTTTCCATGCAACAAAACAAAATAAACACCCTATGGTTGGTGATTGGTGGTGATGTTAGACTTATGAACAAACCGTTTTAGACAGCTCTTAAGAGGAATGGGTGTACTGCTACTCCTGCTTCAGTAAGGTGCATGTACAGTTAAGTACAAGTTCAAACTTCACGTTCCTTTATGTTTCAACTTTTTGTTAGTGTGTGTTCAGTTTTCAGTTGGTTAGGTTTAGGCACGAAAACAACTTGATCAGGGTCAGGACAACATCATGTTTTGGCTTAAAATACCTGTCTGGTCACCGCAAACATAGCAGGAAATTGTTGCAATTTAAAATATCCGGTGGCATCACAATTATCACACTGTTTGAAACACAGACTTGAACTGCAGTCACTGGCTTGGCTGCCTTGTCGCCACAATAACCCTCCACCACATGAGTCATGTAATAAACATGTAATGAGAACATGGTATGACATGTTTTGTACAACAACAGCATTTTATCCTCAAGACTGGGCTGGGCTAACTTCAGTCAGAAGTGAACTCAGTTGAAGTAACTCAGAGGTAGACCGTAATTGCCGGGCTGGGCAGCCAGGTCATAGTAAAAGATAAGGCATTGCAAAAGATACATTTGTGATGGTTGCTTTGCTTGTATTTATATGATTATTGCATTTAACAGGGTTAGAAGTAAGCTTGTAAAATGAAGCACATTTGCCCCTCGCATACATGTTACAGCTGGAGCTATGGGGGTTTGCTGTTGATGAGACTGATCGCTAGTGGTGCGTGAACCAAACAAACGATTTACTTAAAATAACCAGTCTTCTGATCATCAGCAATGGCCCAGAATGGCTTTGTATGAGCTATTATCTTGGTTTACTCGGGACACCCAAGGGACAACCCTAAAATGCAGGATGCTGCTGCTACATTTAAACACTGAGTGGCTTTTATCTGATCCTCACTCAAAGACAAGTGTTGCCTGATTACTTTGCTGGCTTCCTTTTAGTGTATGTTGTCAAAAATGGCAAGTCATGGTCCCCAGATGATAACTCAAACAATGTTGATGACCCACTGGCCTTTCATCAGCACAGCTTTCCACAGTGGAGCATGTGGAGTGATTATCTGTACTTTCCTCTAGCAATTATGGCCAAAATAAAATTGTCTCCCAAAATAAAATCTTAACTCCACCCTAATATTGTTTTGGAAAAACACACCTCACATAGACATTTCCATAGTGTTTTTATATGTCTTAACATATGTCTGGAGGTGATCTTTAACTCAATGAGCCAAATAATTTTAATGATAATAATTTAAAAAAGGAAGATCATCATGGTGGTGTTTTTATGGCTCTCTTTTCTCTGTGCAATCCAGGATCCAGGATACCGTATATAATAGTAAGTGTAAGTGTAGTAAGGTCAAGAAAAAAAAATAGTTGTGGTTCATTATTGACTTAAAAATATGTGTAATTAAAACACAGCAAGAGCAAAAGTCGGACCGGCTGTAGTTGAGTTAGAGTAACACGGGACGAGGGGAAGAAAAAAGAGACAAAAACACACACTGACTGATGCAACAGGTCTATCTCACCTATTTTATGTGTGTCGCTGAGCAAGATGGACACATTCATGGGCTCACAAAGCGACCGAGACAAGACATTCATCCAACTGTCCCTCTCTGAATCTAACTGAGTGAGATATCGGCACCTCTCCATTTAGCTTCAGCTGTGATCGAGACCGAGATAGCATCTGCCCTTTCTAGAGGCCGGCACAAATCCATAGAGCGCTGTGACAATTATCGACAATCAATGTCTATTTACCTGCCATTCACAGTGACTGAATACTGCTGTCTAAATAAAGCCAATTTCAATCTTATAGTTTTATTTATTTATTTATGTTTTTAATAAAAGAGCAGAAGTGTGTGTGTGGGTGCATTTATGCTCACACCAAGGACAAACACATTATGATCCAAACAAAGTGATGGCCAGCATAGTGAATGGATGACACCTGTGATATAAGGTCATTCTGTAATTGCCATGACACGTTCTTTAATGCAGATATCGTTGCATGCCGTTCGTTGAACTCTTTTTTTTTGACCACTTTCATTATTAATTTCCCAGAATACCTTTAAGCAAAACCACAAATGTGGAGCGCAAACATTTTCAGGCTGGATTTGATTAGGTTTGATCCCAGAGGGAATCTCGCCTTCACCCAGGCCTCCATGTCTCCTCGTCACTAGCCAGTTCTCTTCTCCTATCATAATTGGTTGGTTGCTGGTCAGCAGGATTGCCCCAAAACGGATTTCCTCAAAACTTGGATGGATGAGGGGTTTCGACCCTAATTGACCCCATTAACCTTTTGGTACCAATCTGGATATAGTGACTGATTGAGTACATTTTTTTCTCACTTTCTTCAAGATTAAGATTGCGAGATAGGTTGTGGTCCTACATTTTAGTTGTTTTTTTTTTTTGAGAATAACATATACATTGCGATGATAAAAATCAGGTATATTCAGGTGCCTGATGGGGAAAGGAGCTGTTGCGCTCTGGCAAAAGTATGTGCTTGACTGAATGCCGTATTTGTTCAGTCAGTTCAATTTGCAACTTGATGCACCAGGTGGCTTGCTTCGCAAGGAGCCACTAGTTTCTGGCCATGTTCAAAAATTACCTGGCAGGTGACTGGACAAACCATCCGTCTATCACTGTTGTATCAAGGACCAACTTCAACTTCTTGAAGTTGAAGTACCACCAGCTGTGAAGTACAACCAAGTACCACCACTATCAATCAGCAGGAGAGTGCTACCACCAGCTGAGCCAGTTGGTAAATCAAACACTTACCGAAGCCATTTGAGAGAAGAGCGAAAACATCTTTACCGTCAAGAAAAACCTTTAAGTGCTATTCTTTGTTCTCCTTCCAGTGAAAACATGGTCTCCAGTTCTGATATGACTGATGCAAGCAGCCTCCACGCTAACCTCTTACAAAGCCACCACAGTGGTCTTGACCATGCCTGTAGCTGCCATCTCTGGCTGCCAGTAATCTCTCAAAGGGCCTCAAGTGCCTGTGCGTTTGGTCAGAAATGCATAGCTTGTGGATACGCAAAATCACATGTTCATGTCTTGCAGATCCAGCTGCACAAAGTATGTTGATTTGCAGCCAAACAAACTGACAACGTTCAGGATAGCAGTCAGTAGATTACTGACCATCACTCAGTTCACCTCTGTGACAAACACAATGTGATTCCTGTGACTTTCCCACAATAAAGGCCATTCTGTGTTTAGTCAGTTCACTGCTTTTCATCTGAAGCAATATTGCTGTATTAAGAGGTGATTACAAAATATTAATAGTTATGTTATTGCTGAAAATAAGCTGTTTATTAATAGTGTCAAAACCATGTTTTTATTTTATGGAAATCTCAAGGATTATTACTTTAATGTGACATAAGGGTTCAAATTTATGCTGAAGGATAAAAGAAGGACCCATTTTGACTGGTGAGCTTCAGACTTGGGTGACTACTCACACAGGCTTAAACATATTTTGTTTAATGTGCAAAACCTGATGCAATGACAGACTAATACTGTACAAAGACATGCAAAAACCAAAACAGAGACAAGCACAAGCAGCGGATGAAGGTACACCGACTCTCGCACGCACTGACGCTGCACGAACACACACAATCACAGAAGAATATATTCACACACAAACCCAGTGAAAAAAACGCATGAATATATATAAAAAAAAAAATTTAAAAAAAGGACAAAAAAAACAAAAAAACAACACATGCACCAACACACAAACACACGTAGGTCTACTCCTCGGCGAAAAGTGCTGCTGGCATAAACAAAACCAGCACACAAAGTACAGGGAGGAGTAATGCACAGGCATAAAAAAACGGGACACTGACTATGTTTGACAGAGCAGAGAATTTGTGTGTCCGTGTGTGTGTGTGTGTGTGTGTGTGTGTGTGTGTGGTGTGTGTGTGCATGTGTGTGTGTGTGTGTGGGTGTGTGCATGTGAACCTGCTGTGAGTGCAATTGAGATTCTAAGGTCACAAGCCTCATAGAAATATTTCACTTCAAACTAAAGACACCCCTCTGAGAACACATACGCACACATGCACATTCACACACACACACACACACACACACACACACACACACACACACACACACACACACACACAGAACTGTAGACCCCTCAGAAGTAGTCTAAGCCGGCAGACCTCCACAAATAGGACACAGAAGCATGGAGGAGAGAGGGAGATGAATTGAGAGGAAATGGTAGCAGAAGAGCAGAAAAGCAATGTGGAACAGAGGTAAAATAAATGGAGAGTGAGACGAGAGGAGAGGAGAGAAGAGGAGAGGAGAGGAGAGGAGAGGAGAGGAGAGGAGAGGAGATGGAGAGGAGAGGAGAGGAGAGGAGAGGAGAGGAGCGGAGAGGAGAGGAGAGGAGAGGAGATGGAGAGGAGAGGAGAGGAGATGGAGAGGAGAGGAGAGGAGCTGTGGAGGACGATGTGAAAGGAGATCCGTAATTTACTAAAATGAACTAGTGATTGAGACCATAAACTCATTACTCAAACTGCATACTGAAGCAAAAAAAACAAGTGAGAAGTAGTTGTATTTTTTTCATAAGCTTACACAGCAATGCAGTTTCCCCCTGCCGGCCAGTGGAAAGAGTGTCACTTCACTTGACTTCATTCATATTTTATACAGTCAGTTATTGGTTCTGTGCTAGTGAAGAGACAGATAATTCAAGAAACTAGTTAACTTCTATATTGTGTCATTTGATGTGGTTTCTGTGGTTGCATTGTCGTATAATTTTGACCCAGGTTGAAGAAGGTCAACCATCATCCATTCAGAAGTAGCAAATATCAATGTACCTTCCCAAAAGAAGCAGTCGTCCTCCCTTTACATTGGAAACATTAGATGTAACAACACCAACTGCTTGTTGTCTGAACAAGAAAAGAGAAATCAGCCACTGGCGTTAACTTGCCCCCTCAGACTATGTTGAAGCTGCCGATCTGTTCCCAGATCTCAGCAGTGACTTTGGTGAAAACTTTGGTGAGTTTGGTGAAAATGCAACTGATCATGATGAATAGCAGCGATAGGAAAACAAGATAAAATAGTAACAGCATGCCGTGATGAAAAAAATCAATAAAATAGTTGAAATTGGTTTGTAAATGGGGGTAAACAGGATACAGGGGTTAAAAGGAGATGTGTAGGATGGGAGAGAGTCATGGTGGGGGGGGAGAAAAAAAAAAACAGAAAAAAATCATGATAGTCACTTTATTTAGCTCTCATATCTGAACAGCAGCCACTTTCCAAAGACTGTTCTCAAATTCTTTATCTACAAATTCCTGTCATTACTAAAGAGGAATTGCATCAAGGAGATTGTAGCTTTTAGCCTGATTCCCCCACTCAGTGTCTTTTAAGAGATGAGCGGGTGTGACTGTGATAGATCAGAGCAATGTGAAGCTCTTGGTAGTACCGCAGTCTCCATAGATTAGCAAACAGAATTTGGGTTTATTTTCTTCTTTACACCACCATGGGGTAGATTGGAGACGACAGTGGCGCGTTGCAGAACTGATTAGACTGACTTCTCTGTGCTTTTGTGAGGCTGATTGACACATGATGCTGCAAAAATGCAAAATGGGAGGCTGTAGCTCCAAATCTGGTGATTTGTTTGTACTTGAACTAAAAGGTAGAGCTCATTCAAGATGCCTCAGGCACAAGAAAACCTTTCAACACCCTTGATAAGCAATTTGAATTAAGTGCTGGAATCAGGAAAGAGTTGAATATTAGCCAAGTTTTGAAGGCTTTTATTCTGCAGTACTGTGGTATTACCATTGTTTTTTTTTTGACTGGGGATGATCAGGGAGGTCGAATGGGCTCAGTCTATCTTTGAAGTGTCATTTATCAGCATAATCTCTGTGGCCATTCGATGGGTAAATGACACTTCAAAAGCCAAAGGAGGAGAGCACATGAAATCTGCTGTTGGAAGTGTCTCACTGGGATCTACAGCTTGTGGCACCACACATGATGCTAACATTTCATTTGACATTGATACAGTTGCCAATCCAATGCGTGGCTTGGAACCTGAATGAGTCACTCATAGGCTTGAACATAAATAATGGGTCTTCGCATGACAACTGGGAAGGTTTTTTTTTTTTTTTTTTCTCTGCATTGCCATATGTTCCAGGATAAGAAAAGATCTCTATGCCCTGAGCTGTGCCCTATTGACCCTCAAGATTAAAATGTAATATTCCCCCTCTGCACACTACCAGGCTCACTCATTCATGCTCTTCCTCCATGAAATGATCTATTGGTTCCAGTCCAAGATAAAAGACCTTCAAGCAGTCACCATGGGCCATTGACCTTGCTTTAAAGCCACCAGTATCAGCATCCAAGGCTAATACACACACACACACACACACACACACACACACACACACACACACACACACACACACACACACACACACACACACACACACACACACACACACAAACAGATGGAGAAGACAAACACACACACAAACATATACACATAGGAGCATACAAATGAATAAGTAGGGATGGGATTCAACCATGTTTCATTAAATCTAATTTCTTTTGAATCCTTCATAAGTAACCAAAGACTCAATACAGCTCTATTTGGATGTGGTTGAAAGGGCACTGGTTTCTTTTTAGGGATAACCTAAAGAATTTGAGTAGTAAATACATGCACCTTTAGCAAAAAATGCTTACCAGCCAAATGACTTTTTGGCCATGGACTGTTAGTGCCACCAGAATGACCAACTTCAGATATTCTGTGAAATATTTCAATATCTCCTGTATGGATTGACTGTGATTGAATTCCTTGACAACTATTGTCTGGCTTGCCATGAAATTTGTATAAACATACATTTTCCTCTATTTACTTTTGTTCAGTAATTTGGTTTGGTTCATTAGCCTCAGCTGTCCTCTACAGTTTGCGCAGTTGTGATCTGATTAGGTATACTACTACTTTGGATTTAAAAAAAAAAAAACTACATTCAGTCTCACAATGTAAGTTTATGTAAGTGATGTAACTCACATCATTTTGTGTACATGGCTAAATCATGTAACTGACTTGAAGAAAGTTACGTCATTAACGTACATTAACTTTTTCATGTTGTATGAATTAAAAACAAATCTTTCTTGCCTTTCTTGTTGAAATATGCAACCTTGACTCCAAAGGTAAAGTCCTGTGAATGACCCACCCAACCACTCTAACCACTCCATTATGCAGAGTTTTCTCACACTTTCTATTACTGCTGAATGTGCGCTTCTAGAAGTGACACTAGAGGGGCACAAACTTACAAGACCTCTGTATTTGACATATTGGAAGTGAGAACTGGCCGGCAGTTACCCCAAATGACTTGGCCTCAATCAAAATTCTGAAAATATGATCACTCATCCCCTCCATTATTGCTAGAAGATGTCTATTACCCAAATAGAAAGATAAAAAAAAATTAATGAAGTTCTTGATCCTTGAAAAAATCAGTTCGACCTCTGTTTCAAACAATATGGTAACTCATTATAATATATGAAGACCTTTGTGCTTGGAATATTCCTATATATCCTACATGCAGTTCAAAAGGTCAATTAACCGCTCAGCAACATTTGAATAAAAGCGTAATTTTCAGCATCAAAGCTCAGCAAATCTGTGTAGTTTGCCAACCTGGAAGCGGGTTCGGCAGCAAACCCAACAATCACACATGGACTTGCAAATTTGGCATCCATCTCTCTTTTTTTCTGGCGCTTTGTTTTTCGCCAGCCCTGAACCCTGTAAACACAGTGACCTTATCATCAATGTACAGAACAACACACACATTGACTGCAAGGTTATGCTCATGGTCAAATTCCTACACCTACTGCATAAAGCCGCCTTGTCTATCTTTTTCTGTCACTTACTTAGCTTCAAGCTACTGGATTTTTATCCCATCATGCCACCATCTCTTTTCTTTCATTTCATCTCTCTCCCTCTCTGTCTCTGTCTCTGACTCGTGCTCTCTCCCTCCACAGTGGTGGGTAATTAAAGTGGTCAGGGCCATTCCATTACCCAGGGGGTGGGAGACTTATTCAAAGGCTGCCGAGATCAAAATGAAAACCAATTAGTGCTGGGGCTCTGTCCTTTTATAATGCAGGGAGAGCCAGCCAGCTTATTGGTCAGCCCTTGTCTTTCTCTCAGCGCTCACAAGAAGGCTCAGGTTAGATTTGGGGTTAAAGTAGAAAAGGTGGAAATGCATGTGGGAATGGAGGAGCTGTCTTTATCAGGTGTTATTGAGGGGGTGCTTGTAGGGGCATGAGCATACAGAAAGGACTCACATGAGGTGCTAATTCAAGAGCAATCCAACGCTATATGTCAGTGTAAGCTTGCCCATAATCTTATCTATGAATACTATACGATAATGTATACCTCTGTTTTGAAGGGAGTTTTTACTTATTGAAATTGACAGCCAACAATGTCAGCCTCATGATGGCGCTAGAGGCGATGTATGGGACTCACCAAGGTCACAAGACTCATCCTGTGGCAAACATGACGGATTCAATGAAAATGCCATGACATAGTTTTCTGGAGATTTCTGTCCGAACCAAAAACATTTCACCGATTTCCCTTGCATTCATTGTCCTTGAACCGTGAATATCAGTACAAACAATTGGTGCCAATACAGAAGGCAGTATAAGGAAAAGACGCTCACCGAAGTCATTAGGATTTCTCCTTAAGGGAACTTGTACACTGTGGTAACCAAGATATACTGTCAGTTGAAGACTTTGCTGAGTGTATTTGCCCTCTGCCTTGTGATTGATGTAAATGGTCCGGGTTAGTTAAAAAGTGGAAAGGGATAATTGGTTAGGGCGTGACCAAAAGTTTTTAATGATAGGTCTCATTTCTAAGAATATACCAATATTGTCACTCAAAGACACAACAAATATTCTGACCATTAGCTGCCCTGGGTCTGAGCCAGTGAGATTGCTGGTTGCCTCAACTCGCCCTGTCTGCTGAACAAAATTTGACAGATTCAGATTTCCAAAACACTTTGGAACTGCTGCCTTACACTGAAAGCTTCTTTTAGTCTTCCATAGTCATGATATTCCTATGCCTGAATAAAAATGAGTTCAGTGTTTCAGAGGTCACTGAAATTGTGCCAACTGCCTGTCCATTAGAGACCTTGGATATGAGCCAGCATGCTTAATGTCTGCTTGATTAAACTGACTTTTTGGCAAACAAGATCTCTGATCAATTTATTGTTGTTAAATGTTAAGATTGGTACAAATATGCCTTGCCCAAAAATTGACAGTAACATGCAATATCATGAGCAAAATGTACTGCAGAGACAACAAATTAAATGTAATTACTGTTGTCACTAATAATCATCTCTACTTAGCTTGCAGGTGTCCATTAACATAGTGTAAAAGAACACCCAAATCAAAGAACTTGCCTCTCTGAATAAGTGAACAAGGCATATCAAACTGCTCAAACAATAATTCTACTTACTCACTGGGAACCATTACTGAAACTGTTGGATACATGTATTTAGATTTTAAGCTTGTTTTGCTTCCAGGAGTGTCACAAACTTGACAAATATATTCTGAGCTGTGACAGTAGGCTGCTAATAAAAACTTCACTTTCATTCAAATCCTTAGACGTAACACCCTTCCACCGCGAAGGTGCACAAAGACGTTTACGCGTGTCTTTGGAGTACCAGCACTGTGGGATTTTATGTCAAGATGAGTGAGTTCCTGGAGTCTCCACTGATTGCCGGGCAACTGGTCTGGACCAAGAAATAGTGAAAGTGACAACTGAGCAAAACACTCTTTAATTTTTCATAAAGAACTAATGCAGATAACAGGAAATGTTCATCTTTTGCATTACAACGGAAAAAATACAAATAAATATATATCTTTTTTTACTCAAAGTGTGCCTGTCTCAACTTAAGAACTGTCTTTCTGTCATATTACCCTCCAAAGCAGTACTACTTGCAATTTGTCTGCAGTTCTGAGGACAAAGAAAGTAACATAAAAATATCCAAAAGTAATTGAGAAATTATGGCAGCAAAACTCGACTTGATCAAAGAACATAATGCTTCAGTGTCAATATGTTCCAATTCTTATATTTAGAAAACAGTGAAGTGTTCTCCACAGAGTATGCTACAGATGAGGGAATATGAATCTGTCACAATACTGTCTTTTCCTTCAAACAATGTGAGTTTGAGTGTGAGGTTTTCACTCCTTGTCAGTCATGTAAAAGCCCTCAACAGGGACTTGCCTCAGCACATAGATAATTTATACAATCCAGCAGTCCATTTCTGAGGAAGATTTTCATGGTCAGATGGTTCTTGAGTGGTTGTGAAAGCCATTGTGTGTATGGTCAACATGAATTATTATTATTATTATTATTATTATTATTATTATTATTATTTTTTTTTTTTTGACAATTGTATCTACAACTGAAAATGTGCATTTGATTTGCAGAAAGTAGGCTCTGAGTGTTACTGGAAACTTTTAGGGGTACGACATATTTAGGTAGCACTTAATGGGGTCTGCTGCACTGTGGTCCTCCTACCTCTGTGGTTTGAACCATCAGGTTCAGTTGATTGAAATAAGCCCTTTGTCCAGCGAGTCTTCAATTACTGTCTTCTCTGTTCCCCAGGCTTCATACAAATCAAAGGTTTGGAGGTTTGAAGGCCAGGGTAGTGATCATCCACTCTGCCATACCCCACTTAGCTTGTGGAGTATCATTTGAGACCAAAAGCCCAGACCCATTCAGGCTAAATCCATCCAAATGAGCAATGGGACTAGCAATTCCTCTCTTTTGGGGTCAGTGGTTTGACCCTGCAGGTCACTGTAATGGAGACGGGTAATTTATCTAGTCTGTGCCTTCATTTGCTCTCTTCTTAGTCCTTCAGGCAATGTACAGATCAATCTCGTGCACAGTAGATGGGAGGAGAAGGGCACATGTGACTTGACTGCTACAGTTTGATGACACAATTCAGAGCAATCCCTTAAATTTAGACATGGCATACTGTTCACTGTAACAGGCAGTCAAAGGTTTGCAGATGATTTATAGTAGTAACTTTGATGATCATCAGACTTGTTATCTAGTGGCATTATCAGGTCAAAATTGCAGGATGTCGAATAGTTTTGTTTCTTCTTAGTGTGATGCCTGTTTAAAATGGGTAACAGATTTAATCTTAAGCCTTGTGACCTGATCACAGACTCATCGGTCCCGAGTCAGAAAAAGGTTGTAATTCTAAGAGAGTACTTGTCAATCATATATAGGTACATTTTCAAAATCCTTTAAGCCACCAAAAAAGGGAAAACTCTACTCTTGATCTGTGGTGAGTTACTGCCCCTTTTTGTCCCTCGGGCATCCAACAAATCAGCTGTTTGGAGGCTGAGCAGATGATGGACCGGTCCTCTCAAATCTAATCAGTGTCACCAAAATGACCTACAGAAAAACAAAGAAACAATTTGGACTGATAAGATTTCAGTCAAATGAACAACACAAATGGCCACTCTATTCATCCAGATTATTTGGTTTGACCCTAAAATCTATTTGGTTTTGACAGAGCATTCACTCAGAGTCACATCGAAATTGGCTTAGATGTGACAACCTGCTCAGGCAAAAAGGTGTTTTGAATTTTTTAAGAAAACCGATCGACTTGGGAGTGAAGCAGCTGATTGAATTGAAAGCAAACTAAACTGGGCCTGGGTTATTATGGAGATTGAATCATCAGTCTTCTTGCCCCCCCCCCCCCCGGTGTCCTGCAAATCAATCCACTCTGAATTGGTCAGTGGTCAGTATCACTTTCAGCATGAATGGGGATTGGTAAGTGAGACCAAGCATAATCTGTAATGGATTGGATCTGAAAACAAGATAGAGGTCATGATGAGGAAGATAGGGTATCCATTCATTCAATGGCTGTCTTGACTTGACAGTCTGAATGACTGTCCTTGCGCCACATCATGCCTGTAGCTGAATGACACAGACCCATCTGCTTGGGAATGAGCAGCAACAATTATAGACCTGTGTATCAGTTTCAGAGGGGCCCAAAGTGGCCCCAACATCTGTAATTTCAGCCTATTTGGTTATATTGCTTATACGTATTTAACCAGTTATCACCTTATTAAAAATTGATACTCAAAGTGGGAAAGGCTGCCAAGCTGTTTGGTACTGTAAATACTGACTGACCTGAGGAGAGATCTCAGTTTTCCTCTTGTCACAGAGCTGTACTTACAATGGATAGGTTTCGGCTCAAAAAACACTTGGTCAGTGCTAGAAAAGCATCCTGTTTTGGCTTAAAATACCTGGTCACCACAAACACATCCGAAAAATATATTTTTTGTTGCTGTTGCCACAAGCATGGCTAAAAATTGACCCATGGTCCCTCTCCAAATATGTCCAGTGGTCTCACATTTATAAATGTTGAAAACAGGACTCAAGCCATGGCCAATAGCTTTGCAGCCTTGTCGCCTGTAACTCCGTCTGGGTTTTTTGTTGTGAGCTGGATGGGATGCCTTTCTTGGAAATGAAACTTGGGACTGGGCTGACACAGTCTACCAGGTTTGTTGTGGTATATAAACCCATTTTCCTGTGCATGTAGGAGTCACATAGAAATACATGGAATTAAGGGTAGTTGGGTGTCTTTAGTCAACTATTAAGCATCCAGATAGTCACATGTTGCCCTTTAGTAAAAAGTAGTATACTTGAAGTGTATTAGGTATGCTTGAGTATAAGTATAGCAAGTATACTATGGACCATGTGCTTGTAGAGTGCTAGAAAGTATACCAATTTAATACTTCTTCAGACTAAATTAGAACATTTTAAGTGTATAAAGTGTACTTCAAGTATACTTTATAAGGTCATTTTAAGTTTACAGAAGTACACTTTCAAGTATACAACAAGTACACTCATCTATATACTACTACTGCACTAAGTATTTACTTCTAGTCCACATTTTACTTTATTAACATGTAAGTTTATAACAGGGTAATACCTCAAAGCAAGTTCTATCCGGAGACTTGCCATTTACTACCACACACATAAACAACTTAACAGATGGGAAGTCTCTCCCGGAAAACACCCCTTCACTCACAGTGCCAACATTTTTATCATCTTTGTTAACTTGACAATATTTAACCACACAACAAGGATGTGAATTAACCTGCCACCATCTTAAACATCATCTTATTCACAACCACATTCACGAACCATAATTACACCAATAACAACAGAATACCCAAGAGTCTTTGCGCAACAGTCCACAAGGGGCGTTACAGTAAACTCAAGTACAAACTTTAGTATTAAAGTATAATTGTAAGTCTAAGTATTAATGTACTTAGTCTTAGACAATCCTTAATACTTTTCAGTATAAGCCAAGTGTACTTCACTATACTTTTCTTAAGTATATAAAATATAGTATATGAAAAGTACACTTCAAGTATACTGCCTCAGTATTAGTATAAAATAAGTATACTTGTAGTGCACTTGAATAAACTACTGTTTGCTAAGGGGCAGCTTAAGTATCGAAAGGTTGCTTATTGTGTTCACCATCACAGAAGCAAAATGGTAAACCATAAAAGCCCAACTATGGTTGGTTCATGTCAAATTTGAAACCAGAAGTCAAGGGTCAGGTCTATTAACTTTCTAACATAGTGATGTTAGGTCACGTACATAACATATATGTTTATATCCAAAGTTAAGGTAGTAATTATAACCCAAATCGCATTTTTTTCCTAAACCTGACAAAGTAGCTTTCTTCCCTAACCCTAACTGCCACCGTACGACAACTGTCAGGTACAGGAAACCTTTCGCTGCAATTCTATATTTTATTCAGTCTTAGAGACTTTATTTGTCATTGTACAAAAATACAATGGAATTCAGGTGCACCCAAGTACTGGACTTAAAATGCTTAAATAAAAGTAGATACAGTAGATGATATATCCTAAACATAAAATGAATAATGCTTCCATTCAATCATCCATTCTCCTCAGGTATACTCTTAGTCATGCCAGCTTGCCAACAAATGCAAAACACATGTTCCATGATGACAAAGTGCTATGCCTCAACAGTCATGTCATATTGGGAGATATTACTACACATGTAGTAGTTAAGTTCTGAGGATGTGTTTGCTATAAAAGTAATATATACTCAAAACAAACCCGAAGTGTTTGGTCTCTATGAATAAATTAAACTATAAAGAATTCAATCTCAAAGTGTCTTGATTAGTTGATTGTTTGATTTTGGCCCCCAAATGGTTTACCTACGCCAACACCACAGACTTCTTCCTAATATAGATCCTTTTTTGTTTTGTTTTGTTTAAATGCAGTTTACTAATTTCTTCTTTAACATTATGAAGATAATTTAATAAGCAGCTCTGGGCCCATTTATATGTTTGGCTGTAATGGAGCTTACACTGTATGATCACTTACTTAGCACTTAATTGGTTCTCATTAATCAGTTTATTAGAGCTTGCACACAGAGGTCATATTTGGTTTTGTGGTTAGTGTGTTGTAACTTTTAGCCTCCCGCCACTGAAATATGAACAAATTACATTATTACTTTTGGGGGAATTTTTAAAAAAAGAAAATAAACTCTTAACATTTTTTTGATTCCTATTTAAGGCAAGGAGAGTGGGAATTTCAGTGGTCTGCTTCAATTGCAGTGGGACAACTCCTGTACCTGGAAACATCTCTGATCACTTCTGCAGTATGAACTACCTATCTAGTGTTCAGTGCAGTATTGCCTTGAATAAAATATATTGTTGTTCTTGGATTATGCTTTAAAAGGGATAATATATTTGAGGGTAATACACTGGCATATTAACATCAGTAGATATTCTTTCTGAAAAAGATTCAGTACCATTGTACCAACCCCAGCTCCCACTGAGAGTGCTGCATTATTGATTGGTTTGAGCATTAATTGATGCAAGCATGGTTTTAGCCATTTGTTCTAGTCCATTTATAGTAGGTCTTTAAATGTAAATCAACCCCAAAATATTTTTTATTAGCCCAATTTAACCCACAGGAGTTTCTGATGTTTGAAAAAAATACATTCCTGAAAAGTCATGATGAGCATTTCCATATTTTTTTTAGTGTAATAACAAGCTGGGATCTGACAATTCTCAAGCACCATACCTCTGTCACTTGATGCCATGATTAAAAAATATCGACCAAGTTTGACCAAGTTTGTATCTTTAAGTCTATTAGCAAGATTAGTTGTTGGAAAAGGATTGTTTGCCAGATATTCAAACCAACAATGTATTGCTATAGCCATTCATTTGTTAAAAGCCGTAGGCAGAGTTTGGGCTGGAAGGGGCAAACATGTGTAGGGTCAGGGTTATATGAGCTAACAGGACAACTCATCCCTATGAATATGTTATAGGGATAACATTTTACTCTGAAGCCTGAGACCAGGAATCACTTGGTAAATATGATCATGAGTCTGCTGACAGAGGACGGTAGAAACTAACCTAACCCTTTTGGATATAGGATGTGTTTATTTTGAAAAGTACTGGAGATGGAGAATGCACACAGTTCAGAAAGCCTCAGTAGAGCTGTTGAAGAACAAGGACGAGCTAACCACGAGTGATATTAACAGGCTAGAACAACTGTTATTCAACTCAAATGCCCCCAATAAGAGACTGCTCTTTATATCTTAATGTCTACTTAATGACATGAGGATTTTCATAATTGGCTTCAAGATGTTAAAAGTTAAATTAGAGTTTAAGAATCTTACCATTTATTTGAGGACATAGTAACTAAATGAGGGGAATCCTGCATATTGGAGACACCACAATTTGTTCAATACACTGAATTTTAAAGCACTTCTGCACTGGCTTCATCATTTGGCCATGATGGTGGCTGCATGTTGCTGCTAACTCATGGAAATGAAATTCACTGTCTGATTTGATTTGATAATTTCCCATTGCAGAGTATAATGTCTGATTATTTAAATACTGCTCTAAAGGCTTTTCCATCTTGTTTTGCCCTTTTGAGCAGGGAACCCATGATTACTCATCATCTCATGTGCTGACAATCTCCTAGCTTGAATCAAAATGTTCATTTACATATGTAAAAAAAAAACAAAAAAAAACAAAATCATTGCAGATGATGAACGAACAGTTGCACAAATCACACGAGACACAGAGCTAATTCAACTCTTCAGATGTGGAATATTTCATAAAAGAGGCTTGTTATATGTTTCAGAATAAGATGACATTTCCGTGACCTTTACATATGGACAAGTGAGATGGCCAAATCAGGTGTGAGCTCTGCAGAAAACAGACATGTGAAAAAAAAGCCAGTTCAGGCACATAAACAAATAACACAAACACACACACATACATTGATGCAGGCAAAGAGAGTAAAATGTGCGATGCTCAGCGGTTGCTGCTGCCTTTGGCCTGCAGACATGGAGAAGGTTGAAATTCAATCAGTCACACTCTGGCAGGAACCTCAAGTGTGTGTGTGTGTGTGTGTGTGTGTGTGTGTGTGTGTGTGTGTGTGTGTGTGTGTGACTTATGTGTGTCTTTTTAGAATGTGTGATTCTGTGCATAGCCCTACAATATCCGAGCAGCTGCATATTTGCAAGTATTAGCGAATGTGTGTGCAAGTCTGGATTAGTGTGAGTATTATTTGTGTGTGTGTGTGTGAGTGTGTGTGTGTGTGTGTGTGTGTGTGTGTGTGTGTGTGTGTGTGTGTGTGTGTGTGTTTGTGTGCAGTCATGCATGAGTGCAAGCCAGATGGAGTGTGTATTTTTGAGAGAATGCCCTTATTTATGTCAGTATATACATTTTTGTGTGTGTGTGCGGGTTGCACTTGAATTTACATGTGGTGTGTGATTGGCTGATTGTTTCTTTTTGTTGACAAGGCAAAACATTTCAGGAAACAATAAAAGGCAAAATTATATGAGTGTATTTCTGGCTGCTGTTCTTAATTCTGAGTTTCTCTCTTTTGTTTTAACTTAAAGCAAGCAACAAATGTTCTTTTACACTGTTTCAACAGAGGATACAGTGCTATGATTGGCTATATGTTGTCCATGCGTGTCAGACCCCCTCTGTTGTTATTCTGAGTGCCTTTCATCAATAAACTAAGACGAAAGAATGACTGCTTACTGGCAGTAACTGTCTGGAAAATCACTGTTGGTAATGTTAAGAGTGATCGTTCATCCATTTTAGCTGTATCTCCTACTGCAGTGGTTTCAGTACATAAAAGTGCACCAATAACAACGTGCAGAGACATATTTAAAAGGTAATCCATTAAGTCCTCAATAATCAAAGTTACTGTGAACATACCGTTTCTTTTTGTTTGTTTAACCAGGTAAAACTCTCGTCACAGGATGAAGGATGAGAGACGTGTTGCTTTCCCTTGCAGTCACATTTTCTTACCTTGTGGTTAGATCTCAGCCAGGTGTGCTGCCGATTAAAAAGAAAAAAAGAAAACAAAAAAAAAAAAAAAACACAGGTGACTCCTTCCTTTGCACAGGGAGGCATCACCTCTGTTGAACAAGCGTGGACAATGTTCTTCGTCGGGCAGGTCGCCAACTCCAGCCGCTATGTTTGTACATCGAAAGACCACAATTGCGTGTTGATTGGCGTTAGTGTTTGTTATTAACAGTTGCAGCTGCAAAGACAAGTCATTACATCCAGATAAACAGGTGTGTTATGGTGCACAGACGTCAGTACGAGTTTGGCGCAATGGGAGCAAAAGCAACAACAAAATGAATGTTTTGTCACATTTATTTTTAACATTGTAATGTAAGACACAGTTTGACTACGTCTTATTTTCCGGCAGGGCTGATAAAATTCAAATGTTAATGTGATGTAAACGTCGAATACTTCAGTAACATGATCGGCCGTTCCTTCTTTCATGTCAAGAGGCTGCTTAGAAATGGAACGGGTTGTTGGACTCCTGCCTGTCTTTTTTGTTCGTTTGTGCCTCGGCCTGTAGGTTCCCCAAAAAGCTGATCTGAAGGAAGCGAGCAGTTCCTCGAGCACCAGTGTCTCATTAGAACTCGCCGTGGTGTTCAGTCAGTCCTGGTTTCTCTCCTTCTCCTCTCCTTCTCCTTTTTTGATTAATGGCAGTTGGAAACCAGCTTGTAGGTTAATTACTCCCACCTACTGGATTGGATGGTCAAATCAGAGTGGTATCACTCTCTTCCCCTGACGTCCCTTCACAAAACTCAGACAGCCAGATGTGTTCTCACATACCTCTAACTGGTGTTGCGCGTAATTATGTAATCATCACAGGAACGCCTCGGTCTCAAAACCCCAGCTGACTAAGAAAAAGCCGGTGGGGGTTGCCGGACGACGGAGCTAAATTGTACCTGAGTAGTTCCGCAACAGACATGCATCCAGTGGAATTCTAAAGTTGCTCAAGGTGGTTTGGGTGATGGATAGGTCAGTCACAGGACTATACCTCCAAAGATGATGTTATGTTGCATAAGTCAATATACGTAAATTAAACTTCCTTCTGTCACGTCCCATACATGTTGTAAGTGACCTCACTGTAGTTACTTTCACCAAAAAGATGATCTTTTGCTCAACCTAACAAAGTAGTTTTGGTGCCTAAATTAACCAAAACAAGATCATTTGACAATGTTAATAACAGGCCAAAAGTCTAAAGATGTGACTGCGGAGCCCTTCACATGCAAAACTGACAATAGAGGGGTCAGTAGATTGTCATAGTTTGAAGTTTAAAGACACTGACCAAGCTGGTGTATTTGACAATTCAGTGTTACATCTGATTGCATTTGTTACATTTGACACCTTTCAAGGTCAAATTGATATTTCAATCAGGAGAGAATAATGATGGATGAGAATAATGATGCTCCAGGGTACACCCTGGATGAGCTGGTGACTCATCCAAGGTGTACCCTGGTCTTCGCCCATAAAGTTAACTGGATTTGGCCCCAGTAACCCCCACGGAAAAAAACGGAAGAAAACAGAACAGATAATTATGAATGAAGTAAAGGCAGTGTTTATTACATCAGATATGAGTCTCGTCAGAAAGTCTTTGGTGCTTCAACTGCACCGACAGAGTAGTATACCTGTCTGATCATTTAAGGCGGTGTAATTCTTCCATGGTAAAACAATGTTATTGTTACTACTTGTTAAATGAAGCTCTAGCAACATTTAAAACCGAGCGATTACTTATCGCTTAGTATCCTCAGTTAATTATCAAACAGTCCCGATTTTAAACCGGTAGCTGCCAAGAATTTGGCAAATCAATCTAAAACCGATCGTATGGTTTGGAAAATGGCTGGTTGTAAAGCAATATATGACTGTTGATCTATAGAATAATTGCTTTTAATTAGAGTAAATCACCTGCAAGTGACATAATGCATCTGCCATGACATAATGCAGCAGATGTTTAAAGAGGAAACGTGAGCACGTAACTGATGCTGTGACTGTGATTGAGGCCTGTGTATGGGCTTTAGTACGGGTAATGCAAGCGCGTGTGTGTTTTTGCTCGTGTGTGTGAGAAGGAGAGACTGTGACTGTGTGCATGGATCTGATGCCAAGCTGCTGTTTTTGTCAGTCTGAGCAGTCAAATACCATTTTATTTCTCCCCCTTTGCCGGCTCAAGTGCTTGTCTGTGTGTGTGTGTGTGTGTGTGTGGCCGCATGGTGTGCTTCTTTGTGTACAGTGTAAGATTCCATATGTGTGTGTGTCTGCGCATGCGCGTGCGTATGTTCCCAGGGAGTTCTACCTCGGGCTGTCGGAGTGAGTTTCTGTCTTCTTTCTAGGCAAAGGTTACCTCTCCCAGGAACAACCCACTGCCAAACTGGCCTTTACACACACATGCACATCAGCAGGCGTATGTAAACACACACACACACACACACACACACACACACACATGCATACACCAATCCACCCGTCTTCACAAATACACATTTGCAGCTTTGCCTGTCGGATAAAAGTTGAGAAAAATACTGTGCATGACATTTGAGTCATTTGAGCCGTAGAGACGGATGTATAAATATGTTGTGAAAGCTAAAATCATCACAAGCGTTCAGTCTTTGATTGTTCACTTCTTTTCTTAGTCTGTACTTACAATTGTCTCAGTTGGGGCCTTTCTACCTTTATCGTTTTGCAGCCTATCAACATAATACTGTATGACCTCATCATCCTCCTCCTCTGTTTCTCTTTTCTTTCCCTGATTGCACAGAAGCACTTTTTTTTCTTTTTTTCTTTTCTTTTTTTTTTTTTTTGCCTTCTTTCCATCACCATGACAACTCAACCCAAAATATACCAACTGGATTCATTTACCTGGGCATATGTTACAGTGCACCTTGCTGTGAGTATATGTTCATGTACTTGTGCTGCTGTCATTAGTATGTGCATCGGCTACCTCGTCTCTGATTGTGTTTCTGCTCATGCTGTGCTGAGTGTGTGTGTGTGTGCGCGCTTTCTGGATTAAACACCCCCCAAGCTAGCATGGCCTTGGGAAGACAAATGACTCCCCTGCCCTTTGCTTCCATGCTCAGTGCCCTTCAGGGCACGTTGGCTAATTGGCTTACGCCATTAAGGCTGCTAATTAGCATTAGCCTTTTCAGGTATACACACACGCGCAAACACATATAAGCATATGTAGACATGTTGGCATGCTAGCCCACACACAAGTTGAATTTAGCACACATTAGTAGGTACATTTACCACCTACACACACCCGCAACACACACACACACACATACACACATATTGTACATGTAATTCCTACCTGCCAATAATGAGCCTGAGGATAATTGCTTGAAACAAGTCAACCATGTCACTTCTGTTATTACGCCCCGGTCATCAATATGGACCGAGGCAAAGGACAGAGTGTGTGTGTGTGTGTGCGTGTGTGTGTGTGTGTGTGAAAGGGAGAGCAACACACAGAAGAAGAGAGAGGAAGAAAGGCTGGTGATGCAATTGATTGGCAACATGATTGAATGGCTCTCACAAATGAAACAATGAGTGGAAGAGTCTAAAGGTCTGCTGGCGGCCCACATAGGCTGCAGTGTTCATTACAGCTAACAGCACGATAGTGTTGGACAGAACAAACAACGTATTGACATTTTGTGTTTGTCGAAATGCACCAGTCATGGTTAAAACCACTGGGGTCGGTTAAAAACCAAAGGGGTTTATAATGAAGGGAGAATGAGTCTGATCAGCAAACAGAATGGAACTTAAAGGGATATTCCGGTGTAAGTTTAGTCCATGTTCTAACACACCGTGACACCAAGTAAGACCCCCCCTTGAGAGATCAAGTTCTCCGACCGCTAGCTTATGTAGTTTTAGCAACCTCAGAAAACACTGCACAATAACAATACACTACAGTCTATGCCTCCAACCACGAAAATGCCATCAAAAAGCCACGCATAGCCACAAATAATGCTCAGAACAGCACCAAACTTCAGCAAAGAGTACACATAGGGACCCAGCACATAGTTCGATGCATTAGCATATCAAAAAGACAACACAGCTCACCACTCTCCTGCAGCAGCTTGTTCGTTGTGGGGAAACCTGATGAGTTGATTACCGAGTGCAGTTAGAAATGCTCAATTCCGTTCTTTTCCCTGTCAGCTCTTGATAATAATTGTTATAAACTGGTAGGCAAGACACATATGAACTTTGATTGCATTTCCATGGAGTAATAATCATACATGGTCATCCTCAGCATCTTGATATGCGGTCCGGGGGAATCAAATGCTCTACTGCCTGGACCACAGCCGCTTCATAAAAAAATTGTGCACAGTCATTGGTCACAAACCAAGAAATGTATACCATCAGGCATTGTGCTAGTAAGACAAATATGACCTGAATGGTGTCCAAAACTTGTTTTTCACTTGACGATGAGCTCACCATATGGGACTCCCAAAGTGACTAGGGAGTGGCGAGTGAGCCTTTCCTTCACTCTTTGTTGGTTTGTCTGAGTCTCCTGTGCCTGTTCCCCGATCCTGTGTTACTTCTTTATGTGTCCTCTGTGATATTTTCCCCATGGCTTTCCGGTTTGTTCATAGTTTTTTGAGTTACTCTTTAGTTTTCCTTGGACTGTCTGGTTTTAATCCCTGCTACTATGTTGCCAGTCATTTTGCTGCCTGCTCTTTTGCTGCTCACACTTTGTTTTTCCATCTGCCTGCCACTTTGTCTTGCATTTGGGCCCATTTTTCCTTAAGAAATAACATTAGGAACCAACCAACATTGATCCAACAGACATAATGCCAGTCAAACTGAAAATACTTTTGTTGGGGGGCAGAAAGAGGCTGATCCATCTTTTGAAAAGACGAAAGTCCTCCACACCTGTTTTACCTTTTAACCCTGTCTTCTAGTAACCCTTCAGACCTTCTTTGCCCTTCAGCCCTGCCTCCTAGTCGCCTTTAGTAGTCTCTAGTTCTGCCTGTCTTGCCCCCAGGCTGTGGGCCCAGTGACTCTAGTTCCCCTTCTCCAAAGTCACAGAGCCATCCACCCATGAACTTTCTCCTGCCATCCAGGATTTCCAGTCTCGACTTTTTGCTCCATCCGTCAGATAGTCTGACATTTTGTGACTGTTTTTTGTTGAAAGCAATTTTTTTTCCCTGTCTTTTTGATTATCAAGCAGGCCTAAGTGCTAAATAATACAGTGTTATTGTTGGTCAAAGGATACTTGGAGACAGTGTCTATCCCAGTGCAGCACTGCAATGATACAATATCCACTGACTACACAGCAGATTCTTTCCTCAGGCGGCAAGACTCCTGAATTCATCCTCAACATTCAACCATTAACAAAAAAGAAAAGGAAAAAAAAAAAAGTTTCATTCTGTGAGATAAGGGGAGTACTAACTTGCATTTTGTTTTTAAAGGCCATCGTGAGAAACAGAAACCTTTGAAACAAGTCGTCACAATGTCTGTGACCTTGTCATGCCTGAGTCAGTGCCCTCAGCCATTCCCCTAGCATGACCATGGCTGCAAAAAACACAGACAACAGCTGATGCAGAAACCCAGGGGGCGGTGCCTGCTCAGGCCTGTTGGGAGCTCACCCATCAGAACGGACTGGGCCTTTTTTGGGAGGGGGGGGCATTGAGACAGATGATGGATAGAGGTGTTCCAGTGATGGACAGCGTTATGGAAAATAATGTGCTTTTGAACAAAGTAAAGTATTTACACATTTTGAAACCTTGAGCTTTTTAACGGTTCAGCAGTTCCATATGGGACTACTCCAGTCTTAAGACCTCAATATACTTTAAACAAATTATACGGTAATGTGTTCACACATGAAAGTGAAACTCTCACCAAAATGCAACCTAAGCTTTTTTCGTGAATGTATATGAGTCAAACCATCGTGTAAAAGCATAATTACAACGGAAGAGGCACTTTTAAGATTCACTGTATTTTCATTTTCGGGTCAAACTCATTTTCAATGGGAGTGCTTGGGGCTATTTTTAAAACACTAAGAAGGCTCAACATGAAACTTTGCTTGTAGTATCACCAGGGTCTCTACACATGAACACAAGCATTGAGAAGAATGCAGTAGCTTGTTCCGCTAACCGCCGTCATAGCAGCTGAGAATTATCGATCTCTGACTGCGACGTAACCTGGAGGAGAGTTAAGGAGGATCGCTACTGTCTTCCGGCAACAACTATCCACACAATATTTCATGTGACTTTTCCGGCTTTTTGTTTTAGTATTGTTTCTTATATGAGGCTCCTTTTTCAATTTCAAGGTCGATATTGTTTTTTCGCTAACGACAAAACAATGAATTATCCGTGCATTTATATGGTACTATGCTTTAGGTGCAGTCCACCTTTATTCACCTCCATGTTAAGTTGCATTCGGAGATCGATACTTATCACTGGTAGAATGGCTGTGAGCAGAAGAAAACATCTGCTAATGTGAGTTTAGTAGACCCTGGTGATACTACGAGCAAAGTTTCATGTTGTGTCGAGCCTTTTCAGTGTTTTAAAAATAGCGCTTTTAATGCTATTGCTAATTTGCCCCAAGCACTCCCATTGAAAATATATTTGACCCGAAAACGAAAATACAGTAAATGTTAAAAATGCCTCTTCATTGTAATTATGCTTTTACACGAAGGTTTGACTCATATACATTCACAAAAATCCTAGTTGCATTTTGGCAACTTTAAGAGGGCCATATTCAAAGTCGGGACGAAAAGCTTGTCATCAGAGCTTCTTATTGGCTCCACCATTTTGCCTGATCCCTCCCTGATCACTCCATGTATGTTAACAAATAAAGAACAAATAAAAAAGTAGCTCTGGAAAAATGTTTAGACCTTACCCACATACTCATCTCCACACATAGCAAATTGCTAAATGTGGAAAGAATTGCCACATCTATCATTATAGTATATAATTTTTTTTATCTTGTTACGTAAAAGAAGCCGATTTGCTTTTCCTATCACTCCAGTCATCAATAAATCACAGGAGTGATTTGAAGTACATGTTTTTATCTGTATTATTCCCACTGAATTTGATTTGGCAAATAATCTTTCTTTTTTTTAAGATTCAAATTGAATTAAATTAGAGTAAAGGGGAAAAAGTGAGTACAGAAGATGTTATCAGTGTGAGAAAAAGAACAAAATGAGATAAGAAATTAAAAAGATTTCCTCAGGGGTTGTGATCCAATTGAAGACAAAAGAATGGCTTTTCTCTTTGCTCTCAACAATGCTCCTCTCCTTCTCAGTCCAATCCTTTTTTTCACTTTAGCAATTACATTATTGTGTCCATCAATAGGGTTGTGCCACAGAGGGAGAAGGAAAAAGAAAGACTCGATGATACTCTATCTTTGTTCAGCTCAGGACCATTCGGGGGAAGAAATGATTCTGTTTTTTGTTTTTTTTCCAGCATTTGATCGATAATCACCTCAATTCACTTTTTGTGTATTTTTCAACCAAGCATAACACAGTAAAGTCTCGACTTCGGTTACCTCTATAATCTCCATTCTGCAGATGTGCTGACTTGAGCCAGACACCAGCAGCGTAGCTTCTAATAAAACAAATATAAAAAAATGAATCAGAATTGCTTTTGCTTTGCAGCTTTAATAAAAAAAACAAAAAACAAAAAAAACAGCGACATAACATGTTCTGCACAATATGACACAATTGGAGAAGCACAAGTAGAATTTAACTTTCAGCACTCGTAAAATCTAAATGATGAAATATGTTGGTACCAGCACAACTGTATTAAGAATTGTGTTTCTACACAATTTCAGTATTGTTCTTTTTTCATCTTGGTAAAGTGTGAATAGAATCATTTTTGCTGTCACATACAGAATTATTTACAGTGCAACATTTAGTGAAATGTAATTTCTGCATTCAACCAATTTAACCCATCTTACAATAGGAGCAGTGGGCAGACTCAATCCGGTGCCCCAGGGAACTACCCTCGTTCTATGCTGGGGCCTCGGACAATTAACATGTTTTTTGACGGTGGGGGAAACCAGCGCAGTCATGGAGAGAACATGCAAAAAGCCCTGACCCTGCCAGGAATTGAACCAAGGTCCCTCTTGTTGGGACACAATAGGGGTTGCTGGTTGCGCAAGCTCCAGCCTGCTGGGCTCAGTCCACATTATTAGCAGCAGAAACAGCAATTGCACTCGACGGAAAACCTGGTCCAACATAGCAGTCATTTAAAGGTAGCACGTTTTGAGAAAGTCATTCCCAGCTTGTGAAATACTGACAAATACTGGGAATAAGTCTCAACTGTCCATCATCTGAGCCAGAATCTTTCCCCGCCTTTAACAAATATCATGTCTTGTGTCTTATGGGGTGCAGGGTGGGATGGTGAAACTAAGGCTGTATAGAATGGACTGCTTCCATTCCATATAGATCTGAATCACATGCGGAGATGGCTAGAAAAGCAATTTTTCCACAAATATGTCTCAGTGCAGGCGCCGCGGCTGCTCATATAGGATTTCAGTGTTTCTTTTGTGTAACTGAAAGGCAACACACATTGACAAACTCAAATTCTGAGTCACAGAAGTGTGTCTGTTCGGTAGATGAGCATAATCCATGGTGCTGCTAACAAAGCAGTATGGAAGAAACACAGAGAGCAACACGCTGAAATAAACTGTCTTCCCTGTGACTTCACAGCGCAATCGTTTGGAGGGCGGTACGATCGATCTCCATTTCTCGTGCTTCCGTGTTCGCCAGTTGATGTAGTGACTGATGCAAATCAGAGCTGATTACTTGCAAATGACAGCGCAGACAGTCTTAAAGTCTTAAAGGTGGGATTTGAGAAAAGAAAAATCAGATTTCCCTGATGTCTGGACATAGTCTACCAGCTTTGACAGTGTTGGCTGGCAATGCCTTCACCCTGTGAGTCAGTGTGTCAGTGTGGCAAAATGTGTTTCTTGTGACACCTATTTCACAGGAACCACCACAGAAGTGGGAGCAGAGTATATGCCTGTCTGTCTGTGAACAGATGTTTGTCAGTGCGATAGCATCAGCCCATGAAGACATGCGACTGCAGATTTACCAGTGTGCAGGTCAGATCATGAAGGCTGACTTTGAAGATGGACGATGTCTGAGGCATGGGTGCCAGGAGAGGGGAGGTAGGGAAGGAGCCACTGGCCCTCCTCCCACTATAGTTTAGACAGCATCATATTCACCTTGTGAGTCTGTCTGTCTGTCTGTCAGGGGCTTTTCCCAAGTGGTGGCATTAAGTAAGCATTAATAAACATATGTTAAGAAATGTGTGTGCAGAATTTGAGATCAGTAATTATTTTCTGTGCACAAAAAAAAAAAAGTCCAAAATCTTTTACCTCAACATTTGAAAAATGGGAGCAACTGTCAAGATTGTATATTTCATATTAGCAAGTGCACTCCGAAAGCAGTATGTACGTACAGTCAGATATCTGTGACATTCAAACCTTTGCTCGTATTCTGCAGCTTCTCTTTGCATTTAATAGCGCAGGCGGAATATTGACTCCATCACATTATTCATGAGCCTCTAAGCAAGACACATAAAAACCTAGATAGAAAAAGCCTATACAGTATGCAGAAATTTAAAGTGGCAATTCATTGTGTTTAGAGGGCGAATTCTCGCCTTTTTGCTCTCCTCTCCGCCAATACCACTCTCTCCTTCTCTCATTACCCCCATGCTACCTATCTGCATGAGAATTGCATATCAGTAGCTCACAGAAGCAATGTAGTAGCTTCCTATGTGGCCCACAGCACATTCGGATTGCCTGCAGAAAGTAATTTTAATGCGAGACTTGCACATATTTACAGGGAGAAAAAGTGAGGGGACGCTGTGAGAGGGTGAGAGAAAAGAGGACTCATGGCGCGAGGGATGAGAATAAAGAGACAAAAATATGTGCCTGGATGACAAAGAGAAACTGGGAACAAGGCGGCAGTACAGTGAACAGTGACTGCCCTCCCCCTCTGGGCCAATAAGCTGCACATATGTCACCTTGTTTTGACTCACAGACAGATCTAGTGCTCCTTGCAGACCAATCAGTTTTGAACAAGTTGAAACATGGCAAGAGATGAATGGTCCCTCTAATAAAGAGATTAATGATTAATGAATAAGTCCTACTCAAGTGATGAATAAACTCAAAGTGCTGTTACAAGCACTTAAAATATCCAGATTTGAAGGACTCAAAACCAGTTGGCAGCCGGGCTGAGAGGCACAGATTACAGCGAGGGTACGGGAGGTGGGCGAGGCAGTTAACAGCAACAGATTCCAGGTATTCCAGTCATCAAAGATCAGAACTACGGATCAGAACACCAATCAACCCAGATTCAGGTAAGCCCGCAGTTTCACTTGCAGATTGTTTGCTGCTGTTTGAATGAACAAACCTTTGTGCAATTCATTGACTGAATGCAACCAGGCACCTTTACTCAAGTATTGCACATAAAAACAATTTTGAGGTATTCCATACTCGATTACATTACTGAGGCAAGTATTGTACTTTTTACTCCATTACATTACACATACAGAGGGTGCCGTACACTGCCCTCCACTCAATCTTCATGACAAAACATGACAATAAGAACTGCTAGGTCAGAATTTTGTTAGTGATTACAACTCAGTATTTAATACAGTCTCACCCATGAAACTGCACACACTACAACTGGATATTGGACTGCCTCACAGACCCCAGACAGTTTGGATCAGCAGTCACATCTCCTCTACTTTTAGTGGTCAACAGCCCCCAGGGCTGTGTGCTCAGCCACCTCCTGTTCACTCTATACACCCATGACTGCTCTCCCTGACATCAGGAGAACTCTATTGTGAACCCTACCAATGACACCAACATCATCGGACACATTATGAACGGCGAGCGTTCATATCGGGAGGAAATCAACAACCTTGCAGAGTGGTGCACAGAGAACAATCTACTACTTAATGTTAGCAAAAACAAGTAAAGACACCCCCTCCCTACCTGTCTACATAAGTGGAGCTGAGGTGAAGCACTTTTTTCGGTTTGTGGGAATCACTATCACAGAGAACTTGTCAACAAGGCTAAATTCCCCTGCCAGGTTCGTGTGAACTTGTACAGCAGACAAATAGAAACCATCCTGACCGGAAACATCACCAACTGGCATGGTTCATGCACAGGAAGTTTTTGCAGCAGGTATGGCCAAGAAGATCATAGGATGCTAAAAGACAACACCCACCCCAGCCACAGTCTGTTCACCCTACTGCTGTCTGGCAACAGCCACAGAAGTATCCATTACCGTAGCACCAGACTACCAAGCAGCTTTATTCCTTAGGCTGTGAGACTCCTCAGTTCATCCTTCAAAAACAGTTTCATTTTGATCACTTTATTATTTATTAATGTATGTATAGAACTAATTTTTTGTGAGTAGCTATGCTATCATTGTGTGGTATAGTCCGAATAATAATTAAATTGTCAATCCTGTACGGCAGACTCAGCCACAACAGTAAATTATACTGCATAGAATGAACGATTACTGACTGTAAATACATTCAGTGGCTGTTGCTGAAAAAAACTGCCAATCATGCCAACCATAGATAGACATTTTTGAGGATCGCAACTTTCAGGCGCCAGGAGCCTGCAACAGCCTTTTATCATCAATATCCCAACACAGACCTCAGACCTGCTGTTTGTTATGTTTAGTTTTTTCTCTCTCTTTTTGGCTCCTGCAGGGACGGACATGTATCTTGTTGACTGGCCAATTTACAGTCTGACAGATTAGTCAGGTGTCAGACCTGGTGTGACTGGATATGCCAGGTTGCATCAAAATGACAGACAGTCTCTTAGATGAGCAGCGTCTTCATTGGAAGCGTAGTTGTTTTTGGTTTTTTTTGTTTGTTTTTTTTTTTTTTTTGTTGTTGCATTTTCTGACATTAATTTTACTGGTCATTGTTGGTGGTCCAATTTCATTAACTGTTTGATCCAATCCACAGTCATCACTGAGTATTCAACAAAAGAAAGCAAGAATTTCTTTGTAACTACCACATGGTTTTTGATCCCTCTTCGTTGCTGTCTTTTCATCTCCTAGGCGAAGACCAATTGGGAGAGAATGAAGAAGAATAAAAATCAGCTGAAGAGTAATGCGCATTTGTAACAAAGGGAAACACTGCGAGGATTGTTATAGTCTGTTTAAGGACAAGCTCTGTTCCTTTTGTAGTGTTTGCTTTTAAACTAGATCCACAGGGAAAGAGAAAAGGGGGAGGTATAAAGGAGAAATAGACAGAGATGGAGGAGGACTTAAAGGAAAAGAACATGGAGAAGAAAAAAAAAAGGTGAGACGAATTGGGCTGAGTAGGGGCTGTGAGAAATACAATGAAAGAAAAGGGAATTACTGAATGGAGATACAGAGAGTTTGAGAATGAGTGATAAAGTGAGGAGAGGAAGAGACAGAAAATGGTAGGTAAGTAAATCCACTTCATCTTGGATCTGACAACACTCTACACCCCAATACTATTTTAAGGTAATCACAGGGGAGGAGGTGATGACGGATGGAAGCCCGAGATGAGAGCGGGAGACAGATTTTGCAGCCGTTTTTTTTTGTTTTTTTTTGTTTGTTTTTTTTATATGTGCACATAAGTGTAACCGAGAGTTGAGTCAAGGCAATTTGATATGTCCAGACGAAACAGGGAGAGAAGCTGAGGGTGGCAGATGAAGAGAGAATGGGGGCTTACAGGGAAGAGCAACAATGTTACAGGAGGTGCCATGTCTTTTGAGTCCTGACGTTAACCATGAAAAAAGATCACTTTTAAAGGGTATGTGTGCTTTAAAACATTCCCCCATTAAATTATATTAACCAAATGGGATATTATTGAGCTTGCATTTCTTTTGCTGGCAGATAACAAGGCCCATTAATGCTGCTGAGGAAATCGTTCCCAACTGCTGTCAACATTCAGTACTGTAGTCTATGGTCAATTACATCTATTAAATGCAACTTGGAGGGGGGGATATTAAACAAAGCATTAAACAAACAGACATTATGTTTTGTTGTTGGTTTTTCTGTCTTTTCTCTTTTTTTGGTTGGCTCAACCCTGTGTGAATGCTAAGGGGTTGAGGTTTGGGCCATCACTGTGCAGTTGGAAACCACTATACTTAGAGATAACTAGGCAAATCATATGGGATACTATAAGACTGCAGAGCTCACACTTTGCGTCTAGGCTCTGACCTCATTTCTGAGAAATTAGGGAGTGACTATATGGCTTTTTCCCACGAGTATCACGGAGGAGTCAGAACCTAGAAGTGGATGCTGAGGTCGGAATGAAACTTCCAGCAGGACTTTCAAGTAAAGCTGACAGCAAGGCACTACGAGTGCACTACAGCACTGTCAACTTGTATACATTGTCCAATTCAAAAAGGTTTATTATGTCTTTGGAGAAAAATAAGAGATTCTTGGGTTTGTAGTTTAAATGTTTAATACTTTGTCATTCAGTTTACGCTGCTTTCACCAGAAAAAAAAAGAAAGAAAAAAAAGAAGTTTACCTATGCAAGCTGTGTACTACGACCTATAGTCATTTTGTAACAGCGCCCCTAGTGGTGAGTGATTATGATGGAAGCAAAAAAGGAAATCAGATGATGCTGCAGTAAGAGTGAAAAGGTCTGAGCCATGAGGAGGACGAGGGTGGTGGTGTTGCACAGGATGCTCACTTTGGAGATTACTGCTCGTGTCCTCAAAGGCATTGGGTTGACCCAACACTTTATTATCATTTCACAAAACGATATGTCTCCATGACACAAAACTTTGTGTTCACTTGAATTCCATATTGTGGGTAAGCAATATACACTCTCAAACAATAATACATAATATAACTCTTACATTACTAACATAGATTTCTCATCTCAGCCCAAACCATGATCTTTTCCAAAAATTAACTGAGAAGTTATTGTACCCAAACCTAACCAAACTGCGACTGTTTTACAATGCTTACCATGTGACACAAAGGTATAGTCTGGTTCACTCATCACTCCCGCTTTCCAGTGCTTTGATGTTGTTTTTAGTTTTTTGTGTCCTTGTATGTCATTTTGGGACCTATTTGGTCCTTTTTTTATTCAGAATGTTTGCATGCACCATCACGAATGTCAATGAGTCAGTACCAGTTTAAATTGTTAATTATAACAGCAGCAAATTAGACATGATTTCTGAGTAAACTGCTATAAGAAGGCATGCTATACATGAATGGAAGGCATTTTGACATATTTGCACTCAAAATGAGATCCATCATTTCATTTTTCAGCCATGAAGCAATTCATCTGTGCCACAATGCAATAAAGTACATTTCCAGATTTGTACATGAGCCGCTTTCAGGCTGCATGCAAGTGCTGCCAATTTAATCTGCTCTTCAAAATGGAGAGCTTGGCCTGTGCATCAGTTGTTTATACTGTATGTTGGCATATATGTCTCATCTCGCTTCAAAGTCTTTCCAACATGGACGGTTATCATTCTCATTAATTATAAATAGAGCTGAGCTATGTTTGTTTGAGCTACATTTAACCAGTTACAACAACCTGACATGTATATAGGTGCAATTACATGTGACTGTCTTATTCAAAGATGTGCTGTCTGATGTTTGGACACTGAACAGGTCTCCTGTTCATTTTCAGACGCTGGCATATTCTCCACAGTTTCAACATCCTTACATGCCCAGAGTAATCGATGCATCCATCTCGACGGCAGATAGTCAGTGTGTGGGTTGAGAATGTCTGCATGTCTGTGGCTGAACTTTTACCTCGCCTTTCAGAGAAGTTGGACAGAAAATCCAGCTCTCGTCTGCACAGTCGCCATTTTAATTCACCGAGAATAAGATCCAAGAACAAGCACAGACCGCGAGGAAGCACGATCACAGATGGCACAAAAGTTCGGAGCAATGAAACTGACGACCAGGAACAACACAAACCCATTCCCCCCTGTCGAATAGGACATGATTTGATTTCATGCTTCCCACAGAGAGGAAAAAACTCAAAAGGTCAACCATGTTTGCAACCAAGAGGAGGCATTTCCACGGCGGTTCCATCTATAAAACCCTATCCATTGCATAGGTTAAACAGAAAATATGAGTTGTTTTACCACAGGCTATGCATAATAAGAAACTCTATTGCTGTGCAATATAATCATTTTTCCACCAGCAAGTCTGCAACACTGTCTCGTTATACACACAACATATTGTGTAGAAATAACCTGTTTCTCATTAGCGTACTGGGAAATGCCACGGTTGGGCTTTGCTGATACATTTGCTCTCTCTTTAGTTGAACGCCTTGGGCTACGAGCGCGAATGGAAGCTCAAGACTCACACATTAGAAAAAGGTATTGTTGGTAAAGCAATAGTGAAGAACACGACTGTTGTTAATGACTCTTGCCCACATGTGCACTTTAAAGGGAGCAAAGAGCCTATAAAAAATGAAACATTTTGAGGGTAGACATCTACACAGAAGACACAAAATTGCTTTGATTTGATACTAGTCTACTTGAAGTTAATCACAGCGGTTAATCACCAAAAAGTATATTTTTCACTGATTCTGCTCTTCAAAGTTTAATGAAGGCCGCAGTAGACTGTCCTGCTGATGAGATTAGCCCAGTTCTCATCAACCAGCTGTTGCAACACTCCCCAGACAATTCAGAAAAAAGCATTAACCGGTCCCATCCCAAGCCTCTACCCGATGCTGCTTCATTTGTTTTCCATTACAGCAATATTTCGCTGCAGTTTAATACTAGAACAGTACGATGGTATTGATGTCTTACATCTTTGAAGTCAAACCGCAAGTTGCCTCAGATGGGTTTAGCCCAGTTTTCATTACTGTGAATTTCATTCCTTTCTTTTTTTTTTTTTTTTCATTAAGGTAAATGCATTATTTAGACTTTGATTTTATTCTGGGGAGATCTGCTGAGCATGCATGCTCTTTCTCAGCAGTGCCTCACACATTCGCACAGCTGTAAGTAGTCACCACCACTGTCATCTGCCGTCAGCAACAAAGCAGCATCACAAGTACATTTCAGGGTTAGGATGCACCGACATGTCCCAACGGTGGGAAGATTGCTATGTTTTATTAAAGTATTTGTATTGAGGTGTCCCACTTAACCTCCCTATTAGACGTGTGTATGGCCCCTTAAGCTAATACCCAAATCCGGCTTGTACCTGTGTCTCTCACATCTGACTGAACCCGTGTGGTTGCTAAATTTGAGACCACAACACAACCAAAGAGCAAACAATCTTAACTTTAGCCTTTCCCGACTTGGGTTATGTAGCCGTAGTTAAAGCTAAGAGTTTGCTGTTAGTAAGATGTAACATAGGTTGTCTTGTTTTAACAGCTCTATTTTAACACCTGGATGAACATGCAATAATGTGTTATGTCCATAGATTGTTTAAAAATGATAAATAATATTAGGGGTGGGCAATACTGCAAATGTTGGTATCGATCCAATTCCAAGTAATTACAGGGCCACTATAGCCGATACTGAAAATTACTGATCATTGAACGATTTTGTACGTTTCCCTTTAATTAGCTGATCATGATTATGATAATAAAACACACGACAAATATTTTAGCCAATTAAGAACATAATATTTAACATGATTAAAACTATAACCTATCTGCATGTAGCCTAAATAGGAATACTAATGTTCCTTCAACAGATACACAAAAAACATTGTTATATTCTGCCATATTTATACTTCAGGTTTGAAGTAGGCTATATATCTAAATATAAGCAGATATTTCTGAGTTCCAGTAAAACAATTAAGACTTATTTCAACTGTCTGAATTTATGATCATAGTTCAATCACTCTGCTAAAGTTACTTCTCTGAATACCAATTACACTAACAACATTAATTAATGCTAGAAATAACTTTCACCTCTAGAAATTGCAACCAGGATATTGTTGAGGTTTTTGTTGAAAGGCCTCTGTGAACCTGAGAGAGCGGAGTGAGAGAGGTGGAGAGGAGCGCTGTGCGTAAGGACTAAGAGAGATGCTGCGATCGCACAAACTCTGCAAAGAAATACGAGTGATTTGCTGAACTTACAGAAGAGAAACTACAACAAAAATATGGATCACATCACGCTAGTATCGACACCAATACTCACCTTGGTATCGAAACTATCGATATTTTGTGTTATGATTTGTATAACATCTGGACCCAAATGCACGACTTGACTCAGGTTAACAGTGAAACAACAAGTCTTTTAATGTTCAAACGTGCAAACAGGTGCAAGGGGGAGGGGTGGTGTGAAGTCCCAGGATTCACACGTGGTTTGTGAAGTCACCAATGAGTGCGAAGGTGAAGGTGAAGGTGAAGGTGTCGTGACGTGACTTGGCGTCCGCTGCGGGGCAAGGGCGGCGCTGCGGCATGGCGCAGTGAGGTACAGTATGTGTCTCGAGCGTGCTCACACGGAGAGGAAACACAGGAGAGCAGGAAGCAAGCAGGCAGGTCCACAGGCAGGCAGGGAGGAAGCAAACACAAGACTGCGAGGCAAACACGGCAATCTGAGGCGAGGTGGAACACAGAAGTATTAGCTACACAAGCTAATTAAACAGGACACAAAGCCGAAAATACAGGAGAGCCAAGTTGCAAACTACCATGTAGACTGATGAAACGATCTGGCGATTAGCAGGAGGGAATCCAGTGGCTTTATAGGAGGTTGATTAGTGGAGTGGATTCACCAGGCGCTGGCTGTGGAAGGTGTGGTTTCTGGGCTCTCTTCATCAAAGGTGTCGGCGTGTGGTATGTTGATAAAAAGAATTCTGCGGAGGCAAGGCTGGGTGGAATGATAGAGCAATCTTTATTGAAACAGATCTCATGCCAGCATCCAATCCAGAGAGCGGCCACTTTTCTGGTATTCTTAAATCTATAGCAAAAGCAAAGCCAAAATGCTTGGTCCTCTGCTCTATCAGAACTCCTATCAGCCTTCATTCTTAGGAGATCTACCAAATGCCACCTGTCCTTCTCTTCCTATGCCAGGGTTTTTAGAGTCCCTTTTCCAGTACATACCCACTTCTCCTAATTGATCACTTTGGTAAATTATCCAATAGACTAAAAGAGGAGTTGACCTGTCTCGAGGCTCCTCTCCCATAATTCATCTAACCTGGCTGCGGTCAACTTTAGGTCTTGCCCCCAAAATGACCCAAATGGGTTCCCTGTCCTTCTATGGGAACATAGACATTTAGGCATCTCCCACCATTTGCAGGTCAATTTGCATGCAGGTCAAACTCAGGTTTAGTGTTTTTTGATGGCTTGGGTGTCTGCTAACTTTTGACACCCTCACAGTTGGAAACCAACTCCTGGACCTTCACTCACACAAGGAAAACCAAACAGTCATTGCTGAATCTAAACTGTGTAAACTCAACAACAAGAATGCGTTGCCATCCAGGTACCTCAAAGGAAACCACGCCCACATGCACACACACAGAACAGACAGGGGGAGAGACACAGGAGGAAGAATACAGATGGGGGGGGGGAACAAAAACACACACACATCAGGGAGAAGGCAGGGCTGCCATGATGAGATCATGACATTTTAATAGATTCGCCCACTGCCACCTCCTATCCATTAAATGCACACAAAAACAATCAGTACCAGTTTTTTTAAGCAAAACTGAATAACTTTAATGGATGTAAAACGTCTGTAATTCCTCAACATCTACTGTGTCATAGTGCTGGGTTTTTAGTTGGGTTATTTTCAATAATTTGTAGGTTTCATCCTCATGTGCTACGTTTCGTCTTACCTTTCCTGCCTCTGTGTTTCCCACTTCTTTGACTGCCTTCATTTGTTTTACCTGTCTGACATTAGTCTTCCCTCCGTAGTGTATCTAAGTATGTTTTCACCCTGGTGTCACTTTTGTGTTCTTCTCGTTTGCTCCCCAGTCCTTTCTGCCTCCTTGTGCCTATATTTGCTGCTTGTTACTCATGTTACCCTGGTTTAGTCTTTCACTCTTTATTTCTTGCTTTTCATGGCCTGTCTTTGTTTTTGGACTTCAGCTTGGTTGCAAGAGCTTGCTTTATGTTTGTGCAACCTGCATGTTCTTTGTGTTTACATTTGGGTCCTCAACCCTTGAAAAAGACAAAAAAAACAAAAACAAAAAAAAAAAAAAACTGTGTTTGATGTTAACAAGCATGCAGTTTGAGTTAAAATGTTTACCTTCATTTTCTCTTCAGACAGTTTGTTTATTCCCCAACTGGACTATTTTTTTTTTTTTTGACAATGTCACCTTGTCCTCAGATCTAAGCAATTAACAAGGTCAGTGTAATGCTAACTTTACCAATTTGACTCCAACAATGAGATTGTACCGGATGCATATTTTTGAGGAGACCGACACTTGCAATCCAAATGTAACAAAAACCTGACAAAAAGATTTTTTTTTTTTTTTTAAAAATGCCTCCTGTGTGATCACTGCCCGAGGCAATAGTTGCCCCTACTGACATTTCACTTGACCTTTTGAATGGGTGTCACTGGCAGAACATCGCCTGTGGTGGTTTATAGTGTTGAATGTTATTACTTTACATGCTTACTGATTCGGTTCCATCATGTACGCTGGCGGGCACTTTGGGGAGGAACTTGACAGAACTCGCTTTAAGTGTCAACGTCGAGTGATGGAGCTGAAATTATGACGGCCTCCCACGGCACTGACAAATGTGTTCATGTTTCGCCACTGCGAAAATCACATTGTCACCAAGTTTCTACTCTTGTGGAATTAGCCCACTTGCCATCGCCCTGAAGTAAACCCATTGGAACTTGACAGCAGGAATACCCCACAGAATGTCCCCAGCGGTGTGCTAACAGTCGTTCCTAATGCCACTGTATTTTGACATTTCCAGTGGAGCCGTGAATGGTTTCTCCAGGCTGTTTTATTTATTTATTTTTTTTTAAACACGGAAAATAGTGACATCAAGGACATGTGGAACAGCCACTTCATACAAGCCTGCTTCTGAAGTCAAAGTGCTGCTCGACACTCTTGACACTCACCCTTGTAACATGAGTAATACTAACCAAACACTACAGTTGCAGTTATAGCTGCTGGACAACCCCATGGCTCCAGATACCCTTCTGTCATGAAAGTATGAAAAACACAAGGCTTTAAACATCTGCAAAACTGGAGTCAAAATGCCATTTGACTCCTCACAGTGCTGGGATTAACCCACTTTCCATCAGACAGTGAAGTCACAGGGATTTGACAGTTATGCCCACCAGACTGTCGACTGGAATGTGAACTGGACTGACCTCTTTACTTTAAAGTGTCTGCTTTTGAGGAACTAAAGGGAAACTGGCAAAGAGTTGCAAGCATTGTGATATTTCCTAAGGCTTTTTGAGCAAAACCAAGCCCCCTCGGTTTCGACATTTACGCAAGCTGAAAAAAAAAAAAACGATGACTCATTTTCACTGTCTCTTTGCATGGTGAAGTACTCTATATGACCAGCTATTTATCAGACTACGTTGTGAGGGCCTTCCTAAATAATTGACGTGACTGTTCCAAAAGTGACCCACATGACAACACACCCACAATGATAATGCATAGTTTGCTTCAAGGTACAAAGTTTCATCCATCTATTAGATATTTAACTGGATGAGTGAAAATGACGACCTGCAGGTGGCAATAAATACAGTGTCTTAGAATCCTTGTGGTCACTAGGATTTATCCTTTGGGAACCTTGAATATATATATCAAATTGCACAGCAATCCGGAACCCAACCGACTGAAATCGTCATCCCTACAGCCACACTACTAGAATGATTAGGCTATTTTTTGTGGTTGTTGTTTTTAAGGGAAACCCAAGTAAACAGTAAAATGGTTGAATTAAATAAAAACCATTTCAAGCTTAGCATCAGACGCTCAGACTTGGGAACTTGAGTGCTGTCTGTTCAAGTCCAGTACGGACCAGTCAGTATGGAATGTGAACCGACAGCTGAAGAGGTACTGAACCACGACCAGCTGTTTAACAAACATTGTGTCTCTTCCTGTGTTTGTAACATAAGAAGAAAGTGAAATAAAAATAAAAAAAGAATTTATCCTGGAGGGAATATTAACGTCTTTCTTCTCTCCTTCTTGCTGTTGGTGCGCCTCAGCTACAAATGGCTGCAGGGCGTCTGGGTGAGAGCAGGTATGTCATAATATAATAAATGATAATTGTGTCGCCTTTACAACGAAGACAGAGCTGTCATTATCTGCATTATTGCAAGAGATCCCTTGTCAGGGGAACGTAAGCCATTCTGTGTCAGCAACAATACAGAGGGTCTTTAAAATAGCTCATCCTTGTTGAATTTGTTCTAACGAGATGTCATCGCCAACAGTCACTGTCGAATTAGAAATAAATGAGTGTCACTGACTGAATGAACAGGTGTCACATATTATCTGCTGCTCTGCACAGTCTGTATTCACAAGCCACATCAACACGGCTCAACAAAGCAGTCTGATTTTCCGTCACCGCAAAAAATCATTTGTCTTTGTTTGAGTTTAGTTATCCTCGAATCGTCAGAGGCGCCGTTTTTAGAGCTCGTCTTCTGGGGACCCACGTTTTTGGGAAGTGACAAACCATTGCCACCCAAATCACAAGAAGCTTTAATCTTTAGAAGAGTAAATGTGTGTGTAAGTAAACATCCCATCTTTGCTGCCATTTCCACGCCACCTTACACTATCCTGAAGCCGTAAACCAGCCATTTCAAAAAGATAGTTTGAGGGAACACAACTATGATTCATGCACATCTTAATGGACACATTCATGCATGTTAAACACTTTATAAATTAGATCACATAAATGCATTTAAGTAAAATCTACACAATTGTTGTTTTTTGCTCTCAATTAATCTGCTTCCTTTTTTATTTCCAGGCGATGTTGCTGGTAAATTGCTTGTTTGCCTCTTTCAGATGCATTTTAAATCTGATATTAAAGACAGAGAGGTACAGCAAGAGATCAGGTCATGCAGCATTACCCAAAGCTGTGAGTCTCGTGAGTCGTGCTGGCATGTGGTTTATAGTTTTTGGAGGGTGTCTAGATATTTTGGTGTATGATCACTGAAAGCCCCAAGTTGGCATTCGTGCATGGCTGTTTTTATCGGGCTGCACTGTCCACGTTGCTAAAACAGAAGGGAGGAGATCGATAGAGAGCCAGACAGAGCGCGTCACTTAGTTGGATTTCTTGGCCTGTTTTTTTTCTTGTGGTTGTAAATAGAACTTTCGGCCCTAATTCCATTTTTCTCCACTATTGCAACGATCCACTGACAGAGGGGAAGCGACAGGGTAGTGAAGGGTTGGTCAGCGTGAGAGAGAAAAGAGCTGCAGACTGTCATCAGCTGTTACTACTGTTTCTAGGCACCTCTCCCCACTGATTGATTGATTGATTATTGTTAAAGCTCTATTGAATAGGTGTAAATAAATAATTTGCAGTGTTCACAATGTGCTCCAGGCACTGTAGATTTGTGGTGGTAGGATTTACCTTGTGACTTTTTTATTTTCATTTTATTTTATTTTCTGCAGCAGCACCATGTCTGTGCTCCAGGAAAGTCCAGATTCACAAATTAGGCACTGGCTATACAAACAAGCTCCCCTCATGTGGCTCAGAGGTGTAACTGTAGATCATAAATCTTTGGATAAAAATAAGATTATGGAAGAAGTTTTGCAAATGTATTTTGCTGCTCTAAAGTGCACAAATGGTTTTTGATTGCCAGTTTAACTATTGATTAAAAACTAAAAATCTATTATTCAATCTAAATTGAAAGTAGTGATGGTAATGACAAATCATTCAGTGATTATCCGCCATTACAAATTTAATTAAATAAAAAATGTATTTACTGACATTCAGAGATGGGTACTGGTACAGGAAATGGTAGCTTGTTACAAATTACGAATACTTTCAAAATAAAATACAAAATACTGGCATGAGAAAATGTGTCAAAGTAAAAGAAAAGTGTGCTAAAGTACAAGTTATTTGTAATTTCAGAAATACTAAAGGAAATTCTATGCAAACTGATTTGATGACAGTTTAGCCGGTCTTCAGTCTGGTAGTCTGGGTTGGAGTTGTTGAATAGTGACAGATGGGAGCTCAGCAATTAAAATCAAGACATTATTTTATTTTTATTTTATTTTTTTTCCAGTTTTGCTGCCATGTTCAGAAGCCAAAGAAATGTCTCAATACACCATTCTGTTGCAGTTTTAATATTCATCGTATTTATGCTTTAATACTTCCAACATCACAAAGATCTCGCTGCCACTTGACGCCCCTCGCGGCGTTTGGGATTAGCCCACTTTTCTCCTCTCTGCAGTCTCGACCACAGGGAAGTGACACGAGAGATATTCCCCTGTCGTCCTCTACGGAGGAACACAAAAATGAGCTAGAATCCCCCCCCGCCAAAGACACCTCCCCCTCCTCCATCCTTCCACACAGCCCAGCATCCAAGCGCTGATCCCCCTCGCTGGTTAATTTACTCCTGGGCCCTTCTGCAAAAAGGCGTTTTATGAGAGAAAAACACCCTTTGAGAGGACGACACACCTCAGATCCGAGATACAAAATGCTTAATTTTTCTTTTTGTCCCCCCACCCCTTTGCCTCACCGGCACCTCTAATCATTCTTTGCCATTCTCTCCCTTTCCCCTTTTCTCTTTCTTCAGACGCCGCGTTGAGAGCGATAGAGCGCTCGCTTTTTTGGGCCTGTGCAGGTTCTTCTTATATTCCTCGAGTTCCTTTGATATGGAAATTAAACGACTCCACTCAATGTCAGAGGAGCCGAGGCACAATCCATGCGTTAGTCGCTTCAGCATTTTATGCTCTTTTAAAAAATAAAAAATAAAAAATGAAATGAAATAAAATAAAGCTCCTTTGCTTTGGCAAAACATTGTCAAGAGAGAGGGAGAGAGAAGACTCACTCAGATGATTATAGCTCGGTGTTTTGCTGAGCATTATTGAATTTGATATGTCCGGCCCCCACAAAAGGGAACTTTCTCGAAATAAACCCCTCGGGGAGTGAAGTTTGATTAATGTTGTTTGCGTCTCTAAGTCGCTTTGCTGCGGTTTTTCTTACATTCAGTACATTCAGCTCACGCACCTGAAAGGTGACACACTATAAAGAAGACAACAGAAATGCCGCGGTCCTAATGAGCACGTCTGAACTGAGCAGTTTGAAAGCTGACAGAAGAAGCTTAAGTGTTTGTTAGCATTTCAGAGCTCAATGACAACGGCCTCAGAAGAAAGAAAACAACAACGGAGTCTTTTCCAACAAAGGCGCCAAAGCACAGGCCTGATGCAACTTACTGCAGCATATTGAGAACGTCACAGCTGGATACGAGCAGACAGCCGCGGTGGCAAGTCTGAGCTGATGAAACGTGTTTGACCTCCAGGGCGTGCCTTGTTGAGGTAATGAAATTCTGAAATAAAGCCAGGCCATCGGGGAACCGCCTTAATTTCCCTGTTCAGTTTAAGGTCTTAACTTTAACCTTCCCTGATGTTCCATTTTATTACTGAGCACATTATAACTCGGCGATCTGATGACACAGATCAGTGGAGTCCTAGAACTACATGGGAGTCGGTGAGGGGAAGGCGACGTCTGAAGCAATGTTCTATTTTAGTGCAACACCAGAATTTATGAGCGAGGTTGAATTACTGCCTGGGTGAAGTGGGCGACTGCCCTGGGGCCTAACAAGTCCAGGGAGCCAAAAAGCTCCAGGCTTAATTTGAGCAGTGTTTTAACTCAAAAATGTGAGTTCAACTGCTGCCTTAAATGTTCTACAAGGAGTTTTTAACTAGTTATGAAACAGGTCTAAACGAAATGATTGCAGGAAAAGGTGGGGAGCCCCAGTAGCTGAACTGGTAGACTGCTCTTTGCAGCCTTTTAACACGTTTGTACAACCCTGATGTTATTTATCTTTCATTATCGTGATGTCTTGCCATGAAAACTCCAAGGTAGTCTGTTTACTCTAACAATTAAAATGCCCTTTATTGTCACAGAATGGTTTAAAACCACCTCTGACATGTTTTGGAGTCTTTTGGCTTTCTGACAAAGACTTCATGCCGAAAAAAGTTTGTATTTAAGGTCTATCATGACCACGGCTTGACAATAAGACCCTTTATTAGTTAGAGAGAGAGTACCTTGGACCTTTCTCATCTCTTTTAAACTATTAAAATGTGTTTATTGTAAAGAGATCATATTATGCCAATTTTCAGGTTCATACTTTAATTTGTGGGTCCTATTTACATACTTAAATTTTCAGAGGCAGAGTAGAGAGGCTGATGCCGAGCAAGGTAGTATGATTAAAAAAAAAAAAAAGCTGCAACAGCTGGAGGCCATGGCGGCAGTATATATATATATATATATATATATATATATATATATATATATATATATATATATATATATATATATATATATATATATATCAGGCATTTCAAGTAGTTACTCAGAGTAACTCCAACTCTGACATTGTACAGAGGCTGAGCGCTCGCTACAGAGGTCCATGGTTCAATTCTGACCTTTTGCCCTTTGCTGCATGTCATCCCCTCTCTCAGACTACATTTTTTGTCACTATGCCACTATACTATCCATGGAAGCCATGAGAGCCCTTGGGTCAACTTGACACATTTCTTCGATAAACATGGCATTTTTAATAGTTTAAAGGATAGTGCCTTTGAGTTTTTTTTTGTTATATGTAAATCTACATGTATTCCTTAACAAAGAACACTTCTAACAACCTGAATAAGAGTCCAGGAAGTTCTCCTACCCTTACATTTTTAGTCTAAATTTAATACTGACGCTTCTATATGAACTACATGACCATCAGCTATTTCTGCAAAGCTATTATAGCTATTCTTAATGCCCTGTCACCAGCTTAGATTCCAACTTATCTGGGTCGGATGGGTACAGAGCTCCTGAATTCCCAAGAGGTAATAATTTCTTGTCCTGTGTACACGGTGTCCCGCTAAAGAAATGTATCAACTTACCCAATCTTGATGTACTGTCTCAATGGAGGTCCCTGTGCCAACATCTACATTCTCATCAATTCAGTTTAATTAGATATTTGTGAATTCATGTATTCAAATAGATTACCATACATCAAGTCTTAGTTCGGGTAATATTTCAGGATGGGGAACCTGCACACACGGCGCAGAGAGTGGGAGGAACAGGAGGCTAAGCTTCATTTATGCTTCTGCGTTAAGGGGTTATGGGTACATGCAAAGGCTGCACAGTTACTGTGGGGAGAACGATTATAGGATGATACGGCCTCATCGCGTACAACACATTTGTCTACTTCTGCGGTGATGCTATCAGTGGTTGAAATCTGACGCTGAACTATAAATCAGTGTAAAGCCCCGCATCAGCAATACAACTGGCTTTAATAGCAGCCACCAGCAGCTCAAGTAAAAGCTATGCTCTCTATTTATATGTATTTAAATCTAGCATGAAAAGTGTGTTTTCACCAGTGATTTCCATCATGATGATGTTCTTTAAAAAGTGGAAATACTACATAAATATCCATATTGTTAATCCACTAACACTATTTAAAATGCTGTGCAGTAATTGGTTGTTTAACATGTTGGTCCCTGGTCTCATTAAGGACCTGAGTCACTCTATGTAACAGTCACAATGGCAACCTTAACAGCCAGGACCTGTAATATTCCTGTGTAGTTTTCAAAATGACACGTGTCTGAACTGAGTCCTTCAAAGAGAAGAGTTTGCCCTCATAAACCCACACACTTTGAAAAGTTTCCAAATCATCCATTTTCACATTATATTCCAACAACACTCGCGCTCTCATTGGACCCTTAACAGCTAGCAAACAGTCACACCTCCATCCTCTTTTCTTCCACGTTCCACATTATGTAACTTTGTTTTTACCTTAAAATAACAGCTGCAAAATCATGTTTATGGTACAGTGTCTTGTAACAGGGTCACAGTGTCTCTGTCTCTACCACTCTATCACTTGGTCCTGAGTTCTCCGTTACATACATGTTTATATCACAATGCAAGTTTTCGTGACATAACATTTTCATGATATAATGAGCTTTGGTTGTAGTGAGCACCTACATTATGTCTGACAAACTGTTGCAGACCTGGAGTTTGTATTTCACGACAGTGGTGTTGCACTCAGAGATTGTAGGGGGCACTATATAACACAATTTCTAAATATCAATGCTTTAACATGTTGGTCTTGTGTCTGAATAAGGACCTCCGTCACTTTTAATTTTAATGATTGGCAAGCTTACCACATCTGACCTGTAATTACTCTATGTAATTTTTTTCAAGGAGTTGAGTCCAAGAGTCCAAGATGTCCATTTTCACACAAGAACACTAATACTAACTAGAGCCTGTAAAACTGGTAAACAGTCACAACCTCATCCTCCCTCCAATGTTTCTTTCATACTTGAATAAACTGCCAAACTGTACATAAGTGAAACACTTAGAACACTGTATAAAAGTTGTCACTAAAGCACTAATGAAGTTCAAATAAGGACACTAATCTAGAACGATGTACAAAACAATGAAAAATGTTCTTTATTTTTCTGACCATCTGACTAAATATGCATTGTAAAGCCTCCTCACATCACATAATTATTATCATTATCATCAATGAATTCATTATCTTAATACACATCCTATAAATTCACTTTGAGAAACTCTGAAACATGGTGAAAGAGCCAATCTGATGTTATTAAGGAGATTGTCCTCTTATCAGATTAAGACATGTTGGGAGGCCGAACAGACTAGAAATCCTCAAATAAGCACATAATCAGACCGGCACTATCTCCACCATATCTTCAGTGTTCATTTTGGTCTATGGACAGAATAATGAATATACAGCAAAACACTTTACATACAGCCTGTGGGCAAACAGATAATCTCGCTGGTCAGTGGGTTGTGCACCATTGGATGTTATGAAACAGGATGCAGAATTCAGATTCTGTTAACATAAACCGTTAAAAGTAATGTGAAAGTGTACCAGTTAGGAGCGGGGGCGAGCGCGCGTCGTGCTCACGATGGTCGTTAAGGCTTCAATGGCAGAAAAACGTTGTTTTTTTTTAAAATCCATAACTGATGCAGCCTGAGAGAGAGAGAACAGAAAACACTTCCTACTTAATATCGTATTTTTAACTCACCACTGCTCCGTCTCTCTGACTCTCGCTTGCACCAGGTGCCAAACATCATGCGAGCATGAGGCTCTCTGTGTGGATATGCTGTCATGTCAGTACATGAATGTAAAAGTCACCAAAGTCTAAATGCCATCACCTCGCATAGATATATTCTTACTAAAAGTGAGTTTGCATGTTGACCCCGTGGCTTCACCTTGCATTGATGGTAAATTTAAGGTCTTCTTTGTAAGAGAAAATATACCTTTATATACATAGATGTCGTGTACTATTTATTGGCCTCCACCAAAAAAAATATAGCTGTACATAAATTGTGGCAACACAGTAACTGCTGTTCATCAAATAGCCCACTGCTTTAAGCCAGTGGTGGAACACATGGGATCGGGGGAACCGCCACTGTACTTCAGTGGTGCGTTGGTGTTCAGGGATCCCAAGGGATTACTAGCTTAAGCTGTTTTTACATTAACAGATTTAGCCTGTAGAATAATGTCAGAGATTGTAATACTTCTGATTATTTCCCCTTATATTTAATTAATGACAGACTTCAGATGAAATGCAAGACAATTTTTATTTTTTTCTCAATTTTTTGAGTTCAGTTTCCTTTTTTTTAATTTCCATTGCCATTTTCAATTTCATCTCTATAATTTATGCTCTTGGTCTGAGCTTTTGCCCTTCAAATCTGCCTTTAAATTTCCATTTTTTCTAAAGTTTAATTGCGACCTAATATGCATCCTCCATAGAATGTGCTCTGAGCACTCTGAAGCTGGAACTGTACATTTCTGAACAACTGCCTCCGACTGAATTTGTGAAAGCATCACATTTATCGCTCAACAATCAGGGGGCTAAAGATCACTTTAACCTTGCGTTTTTACAGTTAACTCTGTGACACAACTGACGTAGATGGGGAAAGCGACAGATGAGCTATAAACTCGGCAGGTTGTGCAGTTTTCTGACTGCCTGTACATATGTGATGCACTCTCACAAGATGTTTGGAGAGATTACTTGTATGTTCCCCTCAATTTCCACCATTGCTCTTAGCGCACATCTGAAGGTGATCTGGATCATTAACATTTTGGTCAGGTAAGTGATTTTCACATCAGACAAGCAAGGAGATTTTAGCTAGATGGTCCAACTGAAACTAGGTATCCAATTTCCAGAGCTCAGCACTTAATACACAACATGACGTTTCTGCTCACCCCTTGAAGAATCGACAAACACAATCATGTAAACACTGCAACAGTTTGCATGAAAAAGTATAGCATGCAAGACCCATCCAAGTGACAATCTTCACGATTTATCAGCAACTCTTTGGGAATGAAGACTCAACTCTTTCCATTATGAAGACAATAAAGGCATCTTGTAAGAATATGGTTTTTCCTTAAGAATGTATTTTTGCCTGCATGTGCATGTTAAGGTAGATGTGGGTGTTTGTCAAGGTGGAAGGTGTTCATGTGGGTGTGAAGCTGCTCTACACTGTGAATCGGGCGGTCAGATTTTCGAGTTGAACAAAAGGACACGTTTGTGGAGGAAACGCGGCTCTGCGTTGGCTTCAGCCTCCGCAGTGTATCCAGGCTGCTGGATGAACTTGTCAAATTCTTCACGCAGTGCTCACGTTTGGTGTGAAATGGCACATGACAGGCGGTGTAGCCTCCTGAAAGGGGAGATTATTTCTATTTTTCTGGCTAATCGCTGATGCACACATTTCCTTCATTTTGACATCATTTTCAGGTCTTTAATAATACCGAATGAATCATTCTGGAGGAATGATGTGAGTGGGTCCTAACAGGATTTTCCTTTTCATCGGGCATTGTGTGTGTGTGTGTGTGTGTGTGTGTGTGTGTGTGTTGGGAGGGGGGGGGTCAAACACCTACAATTAATTTAATTGATCAATGTTTACTATGCGCATTGTAATGCACCACTATTAGCAAAGAAGCACAAATACAAAGACATCCATGTCTAACAACGTCACAGTAATTCAAAGTTCTTAAAAGTGAAAAAGCGAGATTATAAACATCCATGTCTTTATTACCTCCAGGTTATATTTTCACACGTTGGTTGGTTTGCATGGTTGGTTAGTTTGTCAGCAGAATTACTGAAAAAAAAAACTGATTTCTACAAAACTTGGATGGAGGACAGGTCTTGACCTAGAATAGACCTTGTCGTTCAGATCTGGATAAAGCGACAGATCTTTGAAACTGCAAGGGCATTTCTTCTCAGACATGTAACACATACACATCAGAGTCTTGATATTCCTGTCATTGATGAAGAACTAAACCTGCCAAAATTAGAAATATATTTATAAATGGTTCCATAAGGACATTAATATGCCCTTGAATGCACCAAAAATCATCCCTATCATTCAATTTACCTTTGTATCAGGGGAATTATTTATTTATTTAATTTATTATTATTTCTTAAATGTATTTCTGTATTCATGTCTGTATTTTTGTAACATTTACCTTGTCATTCATTTAAATAAACCTGTTTATTCATCTATTTATCTTTACTTCTATTTATGCATTTCTGCTTCATTATGCAAATGAGGAGGCTGTCACTGAAAGTCAATCCCTGAGCATTAGGGTGAGACTGTCACATTTTATGAATCAATCAATGGCTTTCAATTTCAAGTTTTGGTGCATGACATGGCAAATTATCTTTTAACAGAGCCATTTACAAATTTCTTTATTTATTTATGATTTTGACATGTTCAGTTCTCCATAGTCATTATGTTACATGCTCTTCTGAGTGCATGCTGGTAGTCTAACTTGACATATTGTAGTTGTGTGTATACAACAGAAAAATATCATCAAGTAGCTGGTCTAAAACATGCTACAAATGTGTGCTAAGAAGACAATTGCCTTTTCGGTGGAAGGTTTTCTCCTTCCATTTGCATCCAGCCTGTGTTAATGGAAGCATTTGATGTTTTTTTTTAATATAATAGTCAAGACAAAAATGTCAGAGATCGGCCCATTAACGCTAAAAAGACAATTACACGTTGAAAAAGTGGCAGAATTTGAGGAGCTGTTTTGACTTTGCTTGTGTGTGTGTGTGTGTGTGTGTGTGTGTGTGTGTGTGTGTGTGTGTGTGTGTGTGTGTGTGTGTGTGTGTGTGTCTGTGCGCATGTGTGTGTGTGTCTGGGGTGACAGAATGGGGGCAGATGGCAGATTGCTGGGGTTCCTGATGGCACACAGAATACATAGAGAGGCTGTACACACGGACCAACACATCTGACATTTAATTCCTTCCTCACACACACACACATACAAACATACACAGTTCGGTATATAATTGAACATGTGAAGTGAAGGGAATGACGTGCGAAGAGACAAACTGACCTATCTGGTCGGACTTTTTAGTTTGGTTTTGCCTTGGCTCACTGCTGCTCAGCCTGTCCCTGTCCTCAGAGTCCCTGCTTGACTGAGTGACCCGGAGCACTTCCCGTTGTGCCGTGGGGGGGGACACTGGCCAAAATGTTTGTTATGTGCGACTCTCAATCATGCAAATAGAAATGCATGTAAACAACAACACGTAGAAATGCAGATTAATCAGGCATTTGCATGAAACGCGGTTATTAATATGGTCTGATGCCTCGTTCAATTGAACGCTCATTATACTCTGATTAAACAATTCAGACCAAATTAATGACAGATGATAAATGGGCATTCGAGTCAACAGTAATTGCAACATGCCCCTGTGCTGCCAGCAGACAAAGTGGCGGATTCCTTCTAGTCGTTGAGTTGGGCTGTGTTTGTCTCCAGACAAATGGATGAAAGGTGTAAACGGAGCATGAAGCAGGAAGAAGCATCAGACAGAACAAACCACTTCATAGGTATTTACATACTAATCCACCCTCAGAATGTGGCTTGAGACAGATAATGATTGACAAGTATCACTGAAGTATCATCTTAGTAAAATGAGTCAGTACCCTTACTTGTGATGAAGGAATATCCTCACTGGGTAGCTTGGTAAGGGTTAGCTGTTCCATAATAAATGATAAACATAGCTTCCTCTAATCTACCCACATTGATTTCATGCTCAAATTAATGACTTGTATTGGATTAGTACTAGTATTAGTATTAGTATTACTACAGTTATGTCAGGTAACAGAATAGTTTATTGTTGTTTTTTAAGAACCCGTCCATCAATATAGGCTGTGTGTGTTTTATATAGCCAAGCCTTTATGTTCTTTGTTCAGTCGCTATTTGACTGAAATGAGCCGTATTCTGTAGCCTGAATGATGAAGCCTTATCCTCCAAGCACACTTTAATTTACATTCTTGGATCACATATGTCCATGCATTCCTTGTTCTATGGACTGAAATAAAATGTTGTCATTTTGTCAATTTAAGAGGCGTTATTGTGAAACTACTACATTTTGCCCTGTGGACCGAAGTCGACATTATACATTTTCATGTGAGACTGTGGCCCCCATTCAATCCCTCTTTCTTTTTTCCCTTCCTTCCTCTTCTCTTTCCACTGCCATGCCTCTTCTCTACCTTTACTTTCTCTTAGTCCCTCACACCCCATCTCATCACCATGCCTTCATTTTCCGCTACACTACCACCACTGTTATTCTCCGCTCTTAGTGTCCCCTCTTCAATGAGTAATCAGTCTCATTCATGTTATCATCACCCCCCTTCTCGGCGCCGCTGACATTACCGTCCGTCAAGTCAGATGGGAGCCATGCTGAGAATATATGCTGTTAAATGATTCAAAATAATACGCTCACTGTTCACACTCATTCATTCTTTTTTCATCCCCCCATTTAATCTGCCCCTCACATCTTTTCCCTTTAAATCCTGTCATGCCTGCTGTAAAATCAATTTATATCTCCCATTATTTATTTAGACACACAATACTTTTTGAGGATACTGTCACAACTTTATATATTGTATTTTGCTTTTCATGATGCCCCACCCCTTTTTTTAAAGCTTCTTGCCACTGATGTGTTTGTGGGACTACTTTTCGTCTTTTCTGTGGATAAGTGGCAAAAAGAAGGTAGCTAACTATGTTTAGTTGAGTTAGTTTTCTGAGATGGATTTTAGCATGAGTGGTGACCAAAATATGTGACCACTCTACTTCCGCTCAGCTCTACTTCAAAACGACCTTAGCGTGTGTGGTAGCAACGTTCATCTTTTTTTTTTTTTGTTTCTGACGATTGTTCCAGAAAAGCTTAGCTTAAAGTGTTGATGGATCAGAAAAGTTCATACTTTTTCCCGCTTAGCCACAGACATCCGTTCAGAATAATAACAAGTGAGATGGTTCTTTAGACACTGACACTGAACTGCATTGCTGGCTTCATAAATTGGATTAATACCAATCAGATATAAAAGATGTTTGATATTTTTTAAGGTTTGTTGAAAACGTTACTGTTAAACTGCATTGCTGGCTTTAATTTGTACAGAGCAGCAGCCAAAGGAGTGTGTAGCATTGTAACAGTGGGAAAGACTTAATCACCATGTGTGGGAATATGTATTATTCAAATAGAGTTTCCGGGTTAAAGAAAGAATGAGCAGACACAGGTTTACTAGTATAAATGTTTGTCAAAGTGGTATACTACAAGCCGGTCGCTAGTGGCTTCAACAATAGCTGAAATCTAAACTGCATCTCTGACTTGAATGTGAGTGCAAAGGCAGCAGTAGGAGTGTGAAGACTGTCTGATGTAAAGTGAAAAGTTGAAAAAAAAAACATAAATAAATCTAGTAACATCTCAAAGATGTGGACTACAATTTGAATGGAGTTTCTGGCTTAAATTTTGAATGAGCAGATAAAAATTGAAAGAAATTCTTGATAAATTGTGTGTTTGTGTGTGTGCACTTGTTAGCCATGGGTGTGATTTTACATTGAATTTGACATTGCTAGCAGAAAATGATGTTTATACCTTTGGACCCTGTGAAGTAAACATTAAAATAATTGAAAGGAAACCAATAATTCAGGCCCAGGGACTTACGGAACTGCTTCAAATTTAAAATGGGAAGCTGCAATGCCTTTTACCTCTATCACATTATTGCATTTCATTGCGGTGACCGGAGCGGATCCGATGTTTCATTAAAGACCTATATCTTCCTCATATATTAGTCTGTACTACTTGCTTGCTGTTACAGCCCCTACATCGTATTTCCTGTCTTCTTCGGTAGTTGCAGCCTTCCTCTCCTCTTATTTTACTCTCACTTTTCCTGTGCCTAGTTTCCCTTTCATCACCTTCCATCTCTCTCTCTCTCTCTCTCTCTCTCTCTCTCTCTCTATCTCGCTCACCGTAGCATCCTCTCTCTGCCCTCTTTCCCTTATTCATCTCTCTTCCGTCTCCGCCCTCCCTCCGTCAGTCTCTCTCATCTTACTCTCATCGCTCCCCTCCACGTCTTTGAGCCTCTTACCAGTCCTCTTGTAGCATTGGGCCTTTGAAATATAGATCAGGTTTCATTACCTACCTTCCTCTTTTTATCTCTCTCTCTCTTTCTCTCTCTCTTTCAATTACCTTTTTAAAAAAATAAAAAAAAATAAAATAACAACCCCCCACACGTTTCTTTATTCCCCGTCCATCATCCCCTTTCATCCGTCTCTTGCTCTTCATCTGCCGATCAATCCATCTGCCTTGTTTGTCTCCCTCGCTCTCATTTTCCCACATTGTTGTCCTAGGAAGAGGAAGGCCACGTGAAGCTGGAGTTCCCCCTCCGCCACCACAACCGCCTCATCCGTCCGTCTTTCTATTGCTCTCGCTCATTATCTCCTCAGTAACAGTCCCCATGGTGATAGTGTGGCTGCAAATCCAGGACATCCTTGAGAGGAGAGGTGATACCGTTTCAGAGGAGGAGCGAGGGAGACCAAGATAGAAAGGAGCAAAGAAATGGGATGAGGGAGGAGAGGAGAGAAGGCAGAAAGTCAGGCGAAGGAAGCTGAGAATACTTTTTGGAGCAGGTGAAAGAGAAAAGAGTAAAAGGGCAGAGGAGGACAAGACGATGGCAGGAGGAGGAGGAGGAGAGGACAGAAGAGAGGTAAAAAAAAAATGGATAGAGATGGAAACTTCAGAAGAGGGGCTGAAATGATGACGATAAATGATAGTGGACAGGGGGGGGCGGTGATTAGTCACACAGTAACTTGTTGATACTTTGGAAACATAATGGTGCGTTCAGACCAAAGGCAAGGCAAATCATGTGCACATCTAGAAGTCAGCGGAAAGGATGCTAAAAGACGCCAGGCTGCCTCACATTCATAAACAACAATGCCATCGTCCATCACGATGTTTCACTGCAGACATCTTCATATGCCTATTCAGACATTGCCCAACCCTAGTATATACATACCATCACTTTTTTTGGCATCCATTTTCTAATCCAGTAAATAGTATGTGTTATAATCACTCGCTTTCATATTACATTGTTATGGAGGCGTGCCAAAGCCGCCAGCTGCCAAATGACTCGCTGGCTGCGTCAACCTTCTCCAAGACCTTCTCCAGCGCTGACACAGCGCATGTGACACTATGTGAGACCTCCATCGCACGAGATCACCCTGCTGATATATCATGTAACACTGCACTGTAATTGCTGACTTTGTCTGGTTTAAGGTGTTGGGCAGATACAATTGCACAATATTTCTGAGTTCCCAGCAGGAAACAGCTGTTCATTAGGGTCGATAAGAGCATGTGAAGGCTGGAACAAGCCTCTCCGTGTTTGTGTTATTAATAAACAGGTCAGGTTCGGTGCTCAGTTTCAAACTCGCTTCCCCACAGGAAAGAATTGATCAACTCACCGGCACAAGGCTATGAGACACTTCAGGATTCAGGTCTAGATCTACTCTGTGAGCCGCAGCTACCTACGATTTCCTATAACTGCCTGCTCAGGAAGATCCACATACACGTCTTTGCAGAAGCCTTGCGGAACACCTGCATCAGAAAGAAAGACAGACGAGGGAAACCGTCACAAGAAGCTTAGCAGAGCTGCAACATGTTAATTTTCAGTAATATAACATTAACACGTAACATTTCGAGCAGCCTCTGAGAACACACGGTCTCTTATTCCAGTTTAATAAAAATAAAACGACTCAGTTTTCACAGATTTAAGTAAAATTGCAAAACACATCCTCACTGAAAATGTGGTATTTTATCCCATGAAATGCCCACGCCGTGTTTTCAGCCCCAGATAAAAGTGGTGATTTTATTGCTCTGTCAGCGGCAGTAAGAACAGCAATTACCGCAGCGTTTATTTCCTTTTATTGTCCTCGTTGTGGACAAAGCGAGGCAGGCTGTTGGCAGACTAAGAGCGGAGGGAGAGGAGGAGAGGAGTCCGGGTACAGAGAGGAAGAGGAGGGAGACAACGACGGGATGGAGGAGACACGGAGAGGAAAGGAACAGGAGCTATTCAAGACATGAGGAGGTGGGAGGACACACACACACACACACACACCATCTGAGCCCTCCTGTACTAAAGCGCCTGTTCTCCCAAGAGTTAGAGAGACAGAGGGTGTGTGAGTGTGTGTTGGCCCAAGTCCCAGGTATAGTGGGAGGGATTTGTGTATTTCTCTTCCACTTAATGTCAAAATGCCATCTCCCTCATTGTTTGGAAGCATGATCTGCATGTGTGTGTGAGAGGGTGAGTGTGTGAGAGCTCCTGGCTGTGATTCTGTTGCGTTTTTCATCTATTTATTTTTTTTATTTCAAGGAATATATCCGTGTGGATTTGTGTGTGTGTGTGTGTGTGTGTGCGTGTGTGGTCTGTGCAGTGTGTGTAGGTGTGTGTATATAAATATATATATGTAAGTGTGTGAGCGTGAGTATTTGCTCAGTTTTTTTGACTGACAACGCATGAGTGTCCGTCGGTTAATTTGCATACAGACACACTGTCTGCTAACGACTTCAGTCCAGGCGTGTGTGGTGAAAAGTGAGGCTAAAACAAGGCTCAGTGTGGGAGCATGTCCTCTGGAAAGGCATGAAGTTAAAATGCGAGTTAGAATATGTTGATTTACTCTTGCATTGTATACGCTTTCATGCTCTGTTTTGTTTTTTGTGTGTTTGTTTGTTTTCGGTCGGTTATTTACCGTTTTATTTCATCGTTGTATCGTCTCGTGTCTCATTTCCCTTTCCAGTCCCTGCTCACCTGTGCTCCTTGTGTTTGCGCTCCTCCCGAGCCTGATGTTTCCCCCCAAACACACTTCTGTCTCTCGTCAGCCTCGATAGCACTTCCATGTCCTAAGTGTCTCTCCACACGCACTTCATCTGCACATTAGTTTGTATTCATGCCTGTGCTGTTCCCTCACTCATTGTGGGTTCAGTTGCCCTTCCTGGCATCCTCCTGTCGTCATCCTGTTTTTGTTCACGTATTTCCTGTGCCTGTTCCCCCGGTCCTCCTGTGTTCCTTGTGGTTTTCTGGTTTGTCCTTTTTTGTCAATTCCCCTTTTTGTTGATGGATTTCACCCGGGTCCTTTCTCTGTAATTGTGGCAGTACCACACTGAGAACAAACACTCTGCTGCCATTGCTGAGGATGGTTCAGAGCCAAAAATATTGCATCGTTGCTAGCTGGTGGGGGGGGAGTGGGATGAGGAGATATGCTGCAGTCCGGTAGTGAGTGAAGGATTGAAAGATCCAGTTCGATATCTCAAGTCTGGGTCTGTGATTAAACACTTGGAGAAGCACAAAAAGCACATGAAGTCAGCTCTTCAAAATGAAAGCTAACTTCATAACTGCCTGTGACTTGCAGTCAAGTGTGCTTAGTTCTCCAGTGCTGGAAAAACGAAAGACCGAAGTGTGGAAATCAAGGTATGAGAGACTAGTGGGCTCCTCAACTCAGAGCATCTCTGTCAGGGACATGTTTGATGAGGCTAATGTGGTGTGCCTGAGCTCATTGTGTGAATGGAGCTCTGGACGTGGAGGAGAGCGCCCTTTCATTCATTTAAATGTATGTTTTTGTTTAGAAAAGGCATCTGGAACAAGGTGGAATCCATACAGACTGCACTGGGAATCATACCGTCAAGGTGTAGAGGAAGCTTTGACAGACAAGTAGCAATTGACTTACCCTCTGCCATTATGTCACCAAATCTTGCCTTGGTGCCAGACTTGAGGTCTATGGAAGATGTGTGAAGAAACACAGTATAACCCAACGTTGTTTGTCCCTCAGTGTTGTTTTGGGAAAGGCTCCCATTTGCAGCATCATGGAAGCATTATCTGCGATATTTGGCTTCAATACAGCTAACACCACACCCTTCCTTATAGTTTAGGCTCCTTGTGCTTATCCAGGTGGGTTAAAGTCTTCATGGTCAGTCAAAATTGTCAGAATCTAACAGGACAAAACCAATGGTGAACAAATGCCCACGCCTGATTCTTGAGCTAAATGCTTCTTGCCCCCTTGACTTAACAGCTCATAACTATCAGGTGAGTTTGATCACTGGCAAATGTCAATATCCATCAAGCACTTTTACCATTCTGGATATCTACATAAAATGCATTTACACCTTGATAGCGCCGCATAATGAAGCTCTGTCAACCTCTGTCTAAAAACTGAAAGCAACACTTGCAGATTTTGTGTGAAGAATGTGTTCACAATATAAATCTCATTGAAAGACAGGATAGGTGAGAAAACACGAGAGGGTCACGGCATAACAGTGTTAGCATCAATGATGAATGATGTGAAAGCATTTGGCTGTGCGGCGGAGCCTGAATAGCTCGAGAGTGTGAGGAGTACACGGGAAGATTTGTGCATCTCATTCATGCTCACTCTCTCTGTTCCTAAATTAGCCTGACACTCCGTTTTCTGCTTCCTCTCCTTAATCTCCTATTTTGGGTATACACCCTCTCTCCCTCTTCTGTGGACCTTGGGACGCTGGGAAATGAATTGGGGGACGACCAAAGACAAAAAAAAAGGATGAAGACAAGACATCTGGTAAATCATTTAGCAGACAAGAACAGGTGGCTCTCTCATTCCCCCACGTCATCCATACTTTTACAGGGTAAAATATTTATTGGGCTGCCACAAAACGAGGCACTCATAATTTGGTTTCTGCGCATGGTGGCACTCAGGCTCATTACAAGTAAATATTATGTGCCATATGCTTTCATTTTTACTGACTAATGTCCTACGAACTAATGTGCTATTACCAAGGGAGGACAAGCGACGAGAGGGGAGGGTTGGCTTTGCTGAGACAAAGAGAGAACAGAAGGAGGGAGGAGGCAAAGAAGTAGAATGTCAGTGTTGGTCACCTGTTGTCTTTCCAGGTTGTGGATTTGTCCATGAATCCACATCCAGCCCTGTCACCAGGATATAATCTAAGTAGTTAATGTTTCTGCAAACCACTGACATTTGTAGCAAATGTGGCATGTCACCTTCACGGTATATGCCTGTTAGCAGAGTTTCCCATCAGGGAGGGTGGTGGCGTTATTACAGCCAACAAGGCTGCCAAACGGCCAGCTACCATTCAAGTCTCATCGGTGGATATTTTCAAAGAGGTGCGAGGAAAGCGTTTTTTTAAGGCGACCTGCCAACATTTCCATCCATTTCTGTGACGACCGGTTCTTTGATAGCCTTCGATAAGTTTGTAATGCATGATACAGCTGAGCTGACAATGGTGCCTTTAGTCACCAGTGAAGGGAGCTCCACTGCTGTAGCCAGTAAAAGTGTAGGTTTACACCTCGGAGAAAGATCAGACACATCTGACAACAAAGACCAACAAAGACTATCCTTGAACCAGAGACAGGTGTTAGACGTCTCAGTTAAGGACCAAGAGTGTGAGATGCAGTTGAAAGGTCACACAAACCTAAACAGTGGACCTGAACTTTGGTCTCACATGCTTCAAATATGCTGTGGGAAAGACAGAATGAAAGACGGAGAGCGAGACAGAGCAGCAAAGCAGAAATCAAATGTGTCCACTCTTTGGATCCTAAAGGGCATTTGGACTTGGGGCGCACGACTGAAGTGAGTATGTGAACTAATTGGCTCACTTTCCATTCAAAGCAGGCACTGTACATCCTAATTAATTTAGTGATACTGCTCTGCTGAGCCTCTTAGCCAGTGGACAATGGGCGATTAATGGCTCCCACTGTAAAGATGCCAAAAGGAACTACCACCACGTCTCAGTGTGTAGAAATGACTTCTTTTCACTGGTATGTCAGCTGGGACAATTGTCACACTCCCTAAACGCATATCGACACAGCTGGATAGGCTTCAGAACTAAAGATGACGATTACATTTATCGCTGCGAGAGCTGGACTCTTATGGCTGCAATTGAATTGTTTTGAGAGTCTGCAATGGAGCATTAAGGACCCATGCTTTCTAAGTGGTAATGTAGAGGGTGTGAAAAAAAAGAGAGAGTGAACGGTGCTTTGAGGAAAAATTGATCATCAAGTGGACAGATTGGTGAAGGATTTAAAGCCAACCTGGTTATAGTGTGTATTCATTCTGCCAGCTGTTTTTCTAAGTGCTGAATCGTGCAGAAACTATGGGTGCTGCTTGCAGTCGCCGTGAACGGAAAACAGCACGGGTCAGATGAGATGAGAGCTCCTCAGTTTGATCATTTGAATAACATGACTCATTTACACGTGGAACTGATTATTGTGCCGAATAAACTATCCCAAATTAAAAATGTGCTATAAGATCTACTCACGAGCTGATGTATCAACAGCTTTAATAAAAAATTACCATAACTCATTACAACTCAGTACATTTTTTTTTTTCTTTTGTCTTTTCTGAAGTGTAATGCAAAGAACATTTTCAGCTGATAACACATACAGCCCCAGCTAGTATAATTTCAAACATAGGATATTTATCCTGGCACTACTGTCAGTGATATGAAGAGTAATACTGGCTTTACTATATACTGCAGCTTTACAGTAATTCCATTCCCTGAACACAGAGAGAGTAACACAGATGGACAACTTGTTTTAAAAAAAAAGCTCTCTACAGAGAATGTGTGACTGACTGTAGACAGGGAGTGGTAAAGCGACTGAAGATTGTCCATTGGTTGATTCATCCCAAAACGGATAAAATGAAATAAAACTACAAAATGCTAAAAATGGGTCTTGATTCTTATGCCCCTTTGGACCTAAGTGGTACGATCTATTGTAAAGATTTTTTGCTAGTGCATGCCGCCAGTCTATGCATTTGTTTTGGAAGTGAGTGACAGAGAGACGGTGTGATATGTGTGATTGGACCCAGGCACAGATATTAATAAATACTATACACAAATAGCAGCCTTTTGCTGATGGTCTCATGATCGTCAGAGGAATCACAATACTGTTTCATAAGGTCCTCCTAGTCACTTAAAGTATGTGTGTGGGAAACACAGTTACAATGTTTCATAGGTTATATATTAGGAGGCAATCTAAGTTCAAGACGATTTATATGGGCACTGGTTTGGGGACCCTGAGAAGAAAAAGCAAAATGCAAGCAACATTTATAGACTCATACGAAAGTAATCCTTCTCCATCATCATGTCTGACCCTTTAGAAGAGTCTGCTAGTGTCTGTATCTGCAGAGATCAAGGCTTCTGCCCGGGTTTTCTCATTTTTTTAGCATTCTAGGACGTTCTCTGGGTGTTAACCTTTGAAACAATGAGCAATGTTAAGTTTCTCTGATTTACTGCTTTGTTTTTGCCAATGTCATTCCTTCCATTCCTTCTCATTTACTCTTATGCCTTTGATTTCAGTGACATTCCTGCATTGATGAATTGCCCATTTATAGCAAATGGTGACACTAATTCGGAGGGAAAGACTCTTTGTGGGTGCTCCTGTCAAGGATCCTGTCAAGAAAAATGTATCTCAAAGGTGACAACTGGATTTTACACTCGCATTTGAATTGCATTAACATGACAATATCAGTACTGCAGTAGGGAGAAATGTCACACTATAGACGATCCACTGATTGGATCAGTAACTCTTAATATTGCAATATATGATCACAGAGGGACACATTTTTTGCAGAGCAGGTGCTAGCATCTTTTGCTGACATAGTCTCCACGATGTCCTCCATAGGTGAAGAGCCTAAGTGAAGGTCTGATTGGTGGCCAGCACGGTCACCTTCTTGGCAGTGCCTGACTCTTCCTGGCTAGCACCTGATCCAAAAAACGGCTGTAGAGTTGGAGCATTGTGGAGCTGAGGTGACTTGAATGAGGCCTAGATGAAACTTAAAGGGCCCACGCCATTACCAATGCCTCCCTGTACCAGGCAGTGGATTGTTTATTTCTGCTGTAAAGATGAGCATTTAACCTGGAGATCAATGGGGATTGACTGGATTTTCTAGCCATTTATGGAACTTGAGTACATTGAATTGTTGGTACGTTTTAGGTCTGTGAACTTCAATGCATACTCATAGTGCAAACAAAATATTGATTTTATATTGTATGGCCTTGTGTGGCTGAAATGTAAAGAGCATTCTTCATGTGGAGCTGGCTTAGGATCAGTGGCAGACATCAATAAGTCTCTCTCTCTCTCTCTCTCTCTCTCTCTCTCTCTCTCTCTCTTTATATATATAGATATATATATATATATATATATATATATATATATATATATATATATATATATATATATATATATATATATATATATAGCTGGCGACTTATCCAGGGAGTACCCTGCCCTCGCCCTGAGACAAAGCTGGGATTGGCTCCAGCAGCAACACCCCATGACCCCATGGAAAGGGATAAGTGGTTACGGACAATGACATGACATATATATATATATATATATATATATATATATATATATAT